>NC_056744.1:892425288-892450288 GCF_019279795.1 Protopterus annectens | reverse complement strand
GAATTTTATAAGTCATAGTAAACGTAACTATTACATTTGTAATATTTTGTAAACAACTAGCAATATCTCGGCAACCACTCAAGTTACACACATACTGTCAGTAGCATTTTGTTCATCCAGCTGAGATCTTTCACATGAGATTAAGCAGTACTGTCTGTTTTACTTGGGTGTTGAGCTATTTTAAAAATTATGAAATTGATATCTATATAAATAAATATTAACAATTAATATCTCTTTACCTGCACTAGACAGTGATTAACTATCAATACAGTTTAGTTTGCTATTGTGTAAGCTTTAAAATGAAAATTGTAATGCTTTGTATGTAGCATGGTTTTAGAATTATTTATGCAAATATGAACAAGCAATATTTGATGCCTAGAGGTGTTAGTAGGAGGTTAATGTAGAAGCACCTAGAAATGTCACTAAGAATAATAAGTTAAGAAACAACTGGTTGACTTTCTGTGGTAGGAAGTTTTAAAGGCATTCTTAGTCCAAATTTAAAATTCCATTTGACAGAGGATGACCCTTAGGAAAAAGTGATATAGTATTAGCCCCAAATACACAAGAACATATCTATCCACCACCAGGCATGCCCATTCTTTCTGGTAGAAATTCACTGACAGGACCTTGTTGATATTTTTTTTAAATTATTTCTGAAATGATTATTGATATACATTCCTGACAAGATTAAGGATACAACACATTTTCTACAGGTATTACACGATCAAACATTATCTAATTCATTATATTTATGCACACTAAGCAAAATTACTATATACCAGCATATCCCATGATAAAATACTATTTAGAAATTTCTGGTATATATTCTACCATGTCCTGTGATTTCCTGATGAATGTGTTAGAAAATTTGCTTAAGAAAAATGTCTTCTGTTTTCATGACACGTTTTTTTTGCAGTTAAGCAGTTCTGTTATGGAAGCATCTTTTGCCTCCACTTATGGTATCATTTCCATTGGTTATTTTGAAGAATTTCTTATTTGTAACTTAGTTAATAACCCAAATTTTCAGACATGTATGAATATAGTACCACTTTCTTGGTGATTTCTGGATGATGTAGAGTTGTGATTTGCTTTTGTTTTCAAAATTTATGATTTGTTTACATGACAATGCGCGTGTGTGTGTGTGTGTGTGTGTGTGTGTGTGTGTGTGTGTGTGTGTGTGTGTGTGTGTGTGTGTGTGTGTGTGTGTGTAGAAGTATATATGGGTATTTTTGTGTGTATGCAACACATGCAGTCACAAACACACATACAGACAGAGGCAATCAAGTCAGCAGGTTTTGTTCCTCTTTAATGCTGACTTCTTTAAAATTGTTCAGGATCTAATATGGGTTGGGTGATGACTTCTGTGCACATTAGTGTACACAGTATAACTGTGTCTCCGTAGGAAGCAGTGATGGCACAAGCTGCCACCACAAAAGAGGTGATAGTAAGTTGACAGACTGGTTTTCACATAATGGATGGCCTGCCCACTGTTTGACTCTTTCTCCAAAGGGAAATGAATGTGCTAATAGACACTTATCTCAGTAGTAGAACAAATGAGGTGAATGGGCCCAGTCTTATTCCAAAAGGAGAAATTAATGAGTTATTGGAATGATGCTGGGAGAGAGCTGAAGCTGTGGATAGTAAAGTTTACAAAAAAAAAAGAAAAAATTAAAAAACAAACAAACAAAAAACATTAACAAGTAGCCAGTCTCATGAAACAGCGGTTTGCTTTTAAAATTTTGAGTTTGTTAACATTTTAGGAAAACTCCAGTAAGGGACTAAAAATGGTCTACACTGGTGGCATAAAGAGATAAATCCCTGACTATTGCTTAGGTAATCCAAGTTCAACTAGCAGCTCAGGCACTTGATATTAATGGAAAGGAAGACGGGTGGGACAATTAAGGTGGGAGGGGCACTGCTGGCTGCACACATGCTGACACTGCTTCATGAAGGAAGGATAGCAATGTCCTGAGTGGCCTGGGGTAGGCATTAGATTCACTAAGCCATCTGTATGGGTGGTAGTCTTTATAGTGAATGTGAAAAAGCACGCACTTACAAAGAAATGGCATTGTGGGCCACTGAGGTACTTGTAGTTTGCTCACCCCCCCCCCCCCCAATGATGGAGTTGGATTAGGCTATTCGAAAAACTGCTTACTTTGCTTGGACGGTGGTAAAAGAACAAAGCACTTTTAATGTTAACTGATTCACAGTTCCCGTTAAACAGTTTATGTGTCATTTCCAGGTGAAATCTGCAAAGCACAGAAACAAATGGGCACTGTCTTTTTGAGGGCACACTTAGTGATTACAAATCATTGGGACATAAATAACTTATTTTTTATTTTATCTTAGTACTATATAGTATCAGAATTACTTTGTTTCTTGTTACATTTTAATTTGCTGTACACAAAAATGTTTATGATGGGTCAGCCATATTGATATGATTTTTTAGGCTGTTCACTTTGATAGCAGTGATTAAAAGTGGGTCACTGTCATCTGCTCATCCACTAACACTAAACAGCTCCAGCAAGGGCTGGAATATGCGCATACTTGGTATATTGAAAATAGTCACAGTTTCAATGCAAGAAAGTACAGCTTTCTGTAAAAAAATCTCTTCCCAACTCATATGTTTTAAATGGTACTCATCTTCTGACTGACATTGCCATAAGAGATCAAGGTATTTACATGGACTATTCTGTCTCATTAGATTATCATGTTTCCACCATAGTCAGGAAATTATTCTACATGGCCCAGTTAGTTTTCAAGGGAATGTCTTCAGGAACTAAAGAAGTCATCTTACAACTGTACTCTTCCATTATCAGACCCATCATTAAATACATTGACTCTTTTGATATGTATAAATTGATGCATATTGCTCAACTAGAAATGCCCCAAAGATACCTTACCAAAGAAAATGAAAGGATTTCAATATTTTGACTATCCCCATAGATTACTACAACTGTATTACACCCAGTAGCCTACAGGCTGCACTGAAGTGGCTTGCATCTTACCTTTTGAGCCATGAAAGACCCTATCCTATTTGACCTTCTCATTCTTTGCAAAAACAGTGGCTCTGTGAACACCAACACTAGGGACCTAAATCAACACCAACAAATAAACAAGATTCACTGGTGAGACAGGTTTCTAACTCAGTGTATTCGGGTATATGGAATGAGTTACCGAATATAGGTCAAGCAGAATTCTACTTTATCTGCCTTTTAAGATAAGTCTTGATGATTAGATGGGTGAATGCAGATTTGCATCATGATTGGCATGTACATCCCTGCTTGATTTGGAGGTAAGGACTACTAAATGCTTGAAAAGGGAGGCATGGATTCTTAAGTGTGTCTGCTTAAAGGTTTATATGGCTAGGTATTGCATGGTTCTTGCAATCACTTGCCTAGTATAGTTTCTACAGTCCTATGGTCCTAGGTTCCTATATTCTCACAATTTACTTTTTGCCCTCATCATATGACAGTCTAAACTTAACACATTAGGTGATTTTTTCCATATTTAGCAATAGTGATATTGCTGTAAGTAACTGGATTCTTAGAATGCTGTTGGAGAGAGAGAGACTTTTGCTATTTCTTTTTTTGTTGAATATATTTAATCTGTACTGACTGTAAACTGCTAAAAGCCTTTCATAGCACATTTAAGTCTTATACCATTTAGTTAAATCTTATGCCATACAAAGTAGGTAAATCACACAGATTGTATATTCAAATTTGTGGTTCCTAGGCAATTTTTGAATGTTCCTCAACACTTTTACTTTGGTGCCAAGGTTTCCAAGCATGTCTAAGCAGCTCTGCTCCTTCAGCTAGGACTGACCATTGTCATTTCATAAAACTGGTAGGACAGATAAAAGCTGTTTTTTAGGATTCCACATTGTTCTCAATTTTCTAAGTTTACATGGAGAAGAAAATGTCATTATCTAAAAAATGAGCGGACTGCCTATTTACATAGGTTTGTTTATGTGAGATCCTGCTGAAAGTCTGAGGACTTCAGTTGCAGTCCCTGGAACAGGAAGACTAAATGTACAAAAACTATAATGTGTACCAAGTCTAGGGGTGCAGCTGTGTTGCCAATGTGGAGAAAACTGACTTAAAAATGTGGTGTATATACTTTGATTTCTCATAAAGAAATCTGTAAGCTATATTTAAGTTTTGTAACATATGTAACTGAAAATTGCACTGTGAAACTGCATTTTAAAATGTCCTAGCAGTGACAGGAGAATTTTATTTGCATTTATATTTGTTCTTTTATGTTTTATGTAGAAAAATGTTTATGTTGGAAAGCT
Source organism: Protopterus annectens (assembly GCF_019279795.1). Taxonomy (NCBI): domain Eukaryota; kingdom Metazoa; phylum Chordata; order Ceratodontiformes; family Protopteridae; genus Protopterus; species Protopterus annectens. Next base: position 892,445,994 of record NC_056744.1, on the reverse strand, counting down.
GTAATCTTCTCTGCAGGATTTGAATGAAAAAATGCAGTTTCCCAAGAAAAGATTGCTTGCCTGTAGTTGCAAGACGGTAAGGTTATAAAACTGAATCAGAATGCCTAAATGCACAAAAATGCAATTGGAAGACTCCTTAAATAACTTGTGAGCCCAGAGTTTTGAAAGGAAGCAGCCATTAGTAATAGATGTATGGGAAATACTTTGTTTACCGTTATACGTGGAAAAAACATTTTTGTTACACCTCTTCTCTATCAGAAAGAAGTGATAAACTGAAATGTGCATTTAGAGCTGAAACCAGTGTAAAGCCAGTCTTGAAAGATATTGAGATGACCACATCTATGCAAGTTTGTTGTGAAAGTCTGCACCTGTCTGTATATTTTAGGAACTTAGTTTCAATACTTTTTAAGACAACATCATCTAGGTTTATTTAGCTGTAAGAAAACTGACAACTCTAGTATGTACTCAAGAAATCCAAAGAAATACTTCACTATAACATTAGTATCATGCCAAATCAGACTGTAAATAATCCTAGTATCAGGTTGATTTTATTAATTTATTAAGTGCTTTCATCCACTTGCAACCATGGGACTTCTTCAAAATAACCTGTGAAGATAAAATATCCTATTTAAATACACAATTGTTAATTAACTTCAGAATCACATAATACGTGTTTCAAAAGAAATGCTTGCATAAATGCATACTATTTAAAATTTTAAAAAATTCCTAAATAAAAAATAAAAATCAAAGAATTAAGTTCCCATAACTACTCAGAGAGACTAACAGCCCTCTTTCTTTTCTCTGTCTGCTACTAGCTTCTTTGTGGTGACCACTGCCTCACCTTCTGGACCACGAATGATCCTATCTTACTAGACTTCCTCCACTGCAGAAATACTGGTAATACTAAAAACACAAACTTCAACCTTCATTGCAACATAAACAAGCTCACTTGCAGAGATAGGTTTCTCACTCAAAGAATTCCCTACCTATAGAGCAAGCTTCCCTTGCTTGGCAAATAATGTTACAGAATGGATTTCTTCAACTTAAGCCTTCATAATTGGATGAGTACCCACAAATTTAGTTCTGGGATAAGCAGTATGACCTTCATTGAGCCATGTGGGAAATCCACCCAGTAAACTTGTTGTGTTATATGGCAAGGCTCTGTATGTTTTTGTCCAGGCTACATGTCTAGTAAGAACCTATGAACTTGTAATTCGAACACATCCCATAGGGTTATGTACCTATTAACTTGCTGTTAAATTCAGCATTGTCTAAAGTGTTGCTTCTCTCTAAAAATCTTTTTTTTTGTTGTTGCAACTTCTTTAGTAATAAAAACACCATGCAACCCCAAGGAAATAATTATTGCCTTTCTAAATGTTCCACTTGTAGGTGGTGACGTGCTTTAGCTTGAGTGCAACACTATATGTGATACTAAAACCTTGTACATAATCTAGTCCTATTTGATCTAATATACTAGGCATATCTTTTTTCTGTAAGCATGCAAGAGGATTTGTTAACTCTGCTAACTGGTACCTAATTTACAATTCTAGTGGCAAATTCAGTATTGCAGCTTCTGTTGGCAGAGTTCCTTCAACGTTTGTAATTTAGCTTAGAAATCATGTTAGCCTAGTGACAAAGTCAGTATTGTACCTTATGATGACTAAAAGGTCCTTCAGCTTCTCTAATTCAGTTTAGAATCACTTTCTTATGACATCAGCTTAGATAGCCTAATGTCTTGGTTTTATATAACATTTCCCTTGATATAATGAGAGTGATTACCTTCACTGTCCAAATAACTGTTGCCCAAAGTAGACTTTCTGTAAATGCTTGAAGAAAAATATAGGTGGTATTATCCTTCAAGGTAATTAACATTAACAGATGAAATGGGTGCTGTAAAAGTCAGAAAAATTGTACTGTATTTCATATATCTAAGATATGATCAAATAATTCCCAAGTACATACGCAGACAATAAACATCACCAATATATATGAAGAGAAAAAAGTGAGCTTAAATAAGTATGTGTATAGGAATGGCTTTTTCACTGTAATGCAACCAGTTAGCAAAGCAATGGAACCATTAACAGCCCCAATCATGATACCCTTAACCTGTTGTCAAAAACTCTTGTGAAAAACTAAAAAAAAGTTGCTGTCTAAAATCAGTTCTAATAAACTGCGTTAAGTCTATTTCAGCAGATGACAGAAAAGCAGTATCCATAAGTACTTGACTTAGCATATTCAGTCCGTTAGTATAAAGGACATTAGAGTGCAATGGATTCCTATCAGTGGTAACCAGAAACATGTTACCACTCAGAAACCTGTGTTAGTTGCTCTTAACCATTCTAAAATTGCATTTATACATGAGAATTTAACATAAAACTGATGCTTGCATAAATTACTCGAGTTTGCTATCTAATTTGTTTTGAACCTCTCTAGCTGACATGATTGGCCTGAATGTAGGCTTATACCTACTTTTGTGAACCTTACGTATCAAAAGTAATATACCATCCTTTGGAAAGTGCACATTAAAGAAAAGAAAAATGTTCACGTCTATACCCCCATTATGGGGAAGATCTAACAGAATAGATTCAACTTGTTGGTATGCTGCATTAATCTATGTTAAACTGATTTACTTGTAACAGCTTTCATTAGACAGTAAGGCAGATATTGTTGTATTCAGGACCCAAAGAACAATATATCCAAAAATGATGACTTTGAGTATGTTCCCGGCTCTTGACTAAAGCATAATACATACAACATATTTGCATGTGGCACAGCCCATAATGACAATTCCTCCTGTCACTTATCTTCTTTCATATATCTAACATATTTATCATTTTTCAGTTCTTTCAAAACTTTTTCTTACTATTGTTGAAATTACAAGCATCCTATATAAAAAGCAGACTGATTTCTTCTTCTCATGCACTTTACCATATCAACTGAGAAAAGAGTGTTACATCTCATATCAACACAGTGAGACAACTTCTTTCCAGAAATAATGTGATCTTTGAATAGGAGAATAGGGTAATTCAAAGCAAGCAAAATGGAAAAGATCAAATAGAAAGGTACTGAAGGGGCTTGGTGACATTGAACTACCTCTAGAGGACATTATAGGGAGAAAAATAACTCTGGGCTTAGGTTACAGTGGATGGCACAGTTGTCCTTTAAACATGGAGGGAGGAATTTCTCCAAGGCTGGTCTAGGTTTATAGAAGGCTTCTTCGATAGCTGCCGAAGAGAACTTTGCTTTAGTAGTGGGTTTGCTTCACTATTTTGATACATCAGCAAGTAACTGGTACCATTATGAGTCTGTTTAGGATTAACACTTACAGGATTATGTATGTGTTATGCTGAATAAGGCATTCATCTTATATTTTGACATTTTTTGAAGTCGGTGTAACCATTTTTCACTCTGCATGCTTACCTTGTTGCATTCACTGTATGCCTGACTTTTGTACATTTATGACCTGGGTCATGGCTGAAAGTGGTTTGGCATGGGGCTGCCAAATTACCTGGTCAACAAACCATAAATAAATCATATCTTATAATGTCCACAGTGGAGCTGTCACATGCATTATATCTCCTTTGCCAGCTGCGAGTGCAGAACATGATATAGAAGATCTATTGGATTTTTAGGATATATTTGTATGTCAGGCACACATGTAAGATTGTGGTGCAAGAATAGAGTAAAACCTATAATATGGATAATCATCCCTCATACACAGCACTGCCACAGAATAGACATTACCTGATGTGTACATAACTGCACTGCAACTGTTCCTCCTGGCCTCAGTGTTGGTAAGGAACTATGCATACAACTGAATAACTACAGAGGATACATACCTCACCATCCTTTATAAAGCAAGCCAGAAAGAGCACACCAGAATGTGTTCAAAACCTATCAGTGCACTGCAGTAAATTACTGAAATATACAACAGGCACACTGAGAATGAAAATAGAGGTAGCTTGCTGGTATGCTTCCTGCTTGAGTCTGTAACATAGTACTAACAATAAGCAAACATGCACCCACTCCATACCAAAAAAATCACATGCAGACCAGCATTTTTGTACAGCTGAATCCTGAGGAAGAACAGCAGAAAGTGCAACATTTGCTGCTGCTTTTTAGATAGTGTCAGTCATTCTGAATGTACCACCACTTCAATGCAAAACACTGAGAAATTTAATGCATATAGTAACTCATAAAATCATAAGCACTTTCATCTCAAAAGTTAGGACTTCATCAGATGAAGTCCTTACTTCTAGAACAAAAGCACTTATGATTTCATGAGTTACTATATGCATTAAATTTTATGGATAAAGCTACACATTTTCACCTACAGTGACCACATGATCAAAATATAAGTTAATTCCCACAGATATGCATCCATGTAGCAATGGATACATTCACCTATAATGCACCAGAAAGTGCTTAAAGATAAAGATAAACATGCATATCCTCCCTGTGGGTTTCTTCCCACCTCCCAAAAAATGATGTGTGTCTTCACCTCAATCTTTCCCAAAAATGGAGCTGTGGGCAACAGCACTGACTACATACAGTGCCTATAGGAGGAAGAGTTGTATAGACCAACCACTTTGGACATCAGCTGTGCTGTACAGTATCCTCAAGATAGGAAAACATGGATCACAGACTACATGCTGGATCATGGCTAGCCACCTAAAAATGTAAAAATTGGCTCTAGGAGATTCGTTCATGTTGATTAATGTTACCAAATGGACATGAGTATTTGCCAGTGATAAGTGAGCTGAGGACCCAGTCTACTCCGGCCTATGCCAGGGACTCATCCTAATGGTGGAAAGGTTGTATGTGCCCATGTTGGTCAGTTTCTGCCTAACATAAAGCCCAGCAGCCATAGATCAGTAAACTACTGGCTGGCCAAAGAAATGTTGCTGAGCTTGGGTTACCTGGGATTGTTCTGTTGAGCAGACTGGAAAGCTGGACATAAAATCAATCAGCCTGCCAACGATGAACTAAGAATGGCTACACTCAGTGAAGGTTCATTTACTGACAGGGCATAACTTGGAATTGGATGACATGATTATAAGGAGCAAGCTGGACATTTTATGTATCCAGGAGACAAAATGGAATGGCAGTGCAGCAAATCCACTTGGCTTGGACTCCAGAGGCTACTACTACAAACAGTTTGGGAATTGTGATGAGGGAGGAGCTTCAGAAGACAATGATGGATGTCATCAGAACTAATGACAGACTCGTGGCAATTAGTCTAAAGTGTAAGGACAGGGCAGTATTCATAATCTCAGCTTATACCCCATAACAGGGTTGTGATAATGAAGAAAAGAGTTGCAGAGCCTACTAGATAAAGCAGCACAACATGAATTGGTGTTGATACTGGGTGACCTGAATGCACATATCAGGACAGACAGAAGAGGATATGAGGATTGCCTGGGTCCACATGGGTGTGACAACAGGAATAAAGAAAGAAAGGCCATCCTAGACTTCTGTTTGGAAAATGGCTCGATGATGACCAACACATGGTTCAGCAAGAGAAACAGTCACACGTTCAAACACAAGAGAGGCCAACATGCAACTTAGATTGACTTCTTCCTAGTAAAGAATGGACACTGGGGTAAAAATAATCATATCCAAAGCCATCCCCAATGAACCAATTTGCCCACATAAACCACTGATTGCCACAATTATGAAAGCATAAGAGTACAAAGAAATACTCACAACTCTAACAAATATGTGGAGTTGAAGAAGAATGTCAAGGCCTCAAAACTTCCACCAGCTTCTGAATCAAGAAAACTCCACACACAGCCTACAATGAAAGAAGAGGTGGAATCCACCCTAAAAGAAGTAAGAACACCACTAAGGAACGTGAAGTCAAGGAAAGCAGCAGGTTCAGATGAGGCACAGCAGATATGATCAAATTGTTGGTTGAGATAAGGGAGAAATGGCTTCTGAGGGTACTAATACCAACATGGAGAGAAAGTCATATCCCAGACGACTGGAAAATAAGCATACTAGTCCCAGTGTATCAGAACAAAGAGGACATCCTCAACTGTGGGCAGTACAGAGGTATCAAACTTCTGTTGCAATGCCTAACATTTCTGGAGACAGTAATTAATAAACACATATGGAGAGTAGTGAAAATTAAGATAGGAGATAAGCAGTTCAATACAAATCAGGGTACTGAACAACCAACCAGATGTTAGCAGTTAGATCGATAGGAGATAAGCAGTTCAATACAAATCAGGGTACTGAACAACCAACCAGATGTTAGCAGTTAGATCGATAGGAGAGAAGAAGCTAGAGATGAAGAAAGAGTCCAACTGAGTATTCCTAGACTTGGAGAAAGCATATGACATGGTCCCAAGAAAGCTGATTTTGGCAGTCCTGCAGTGGTTCTAAGTCCTAGAAACACTGATAGAATTAGTGCAGATTATGTACAAGGACCAAATGACTCAAGTACAAGCAGTGTTCAGTCTCACAGAGGGGTTCCCTATTGGGAGTGGTTGTGAATCAGGGTTCAGCTATGAGCCCACTGCTGTTCATACCCTTAATAGATTATATTAGCAAACAGATCTGAGTAGACAGATCAACAAAGTTGCTGCATGCAGATGATGTGGCATTACAAGCAGACTGTTAGCAAGAACTTCAGCAAAGGGTAGGGGAATGGAATGCAAAACTGAAGGCACATGGATGACACTGAGTACAGATACACAGAACAGATGTAATGGCAGCAAATGGGGGAAATCAAAAGAAGCTGAGAACCGAGATAGAAGGGAAAATAGTGGCACAAGTTAACACCTTCAAGTATTTGGGAGGGGTGGTTGAGGACAAGGGAAATCTAAATGAGGAGGTCAAAGCTAGAATCAGAGGGGTGCAGCCAACTAGCACAGATTGTCAGGGGAAGTGTATAACAGAAGAGTGCCAAATAAGCTGAAATGCAAGGTGTACAAAACAGTGGTGCGACCACTACTACTGTATGGTACAGAAACTTGAGCAGTAAAGGCAGAGCATTTTAGGAAGCTAGAGGTGATAGAGATGAAGTGTCTAAGATGGCTGGTAGGATGAGCACTGTGGAACAGATGAAGAAAGGAGGACATCAGAGCAGAGGACAAAGTAGATCCAGTACATAGGTTCATAGGTTCATACTAGGCTATCTGCCCTAGGGCGTTTATAAGCCTAGCCAGAGTATGTTTGGCTTTCGCCATCCATTTTAAATTAATTTTGCTATGCCCTTTTTCGAGATTAGTATACTGTGCCTCTGTCTAACAGTGACACAGAAGTGATACCCGGGGTAAACCTATGATCTCCCATCCACTCATCAAGATTCCTCTTGAAGAGAGTCAATGAGGGACTCTGCCTAACCTGGACTGGGATTTTATTCCAGAGTGAAGGGAGCCTCTGGGTTATGAATCTGTCCCTCCAGCATGTCCTATTTATTTCAGTGCTGAGGTTCAAGTCTCTCGAGCGCGTAGCTCGATGGGATTTGGATTTTTTGAGGTGCAGCATGTCCCTTAATTCCGGGTTGGACGTGGCTTTATACATCAGGCACAGATCACCTCTGAGCAGGCGGTATGCCACTGAGTAGAGCTGGAGTTTCTTTAACCGGACAGCATATGGCATCTGTTTGAGCCCTTTGATCCTCTTGATGAGGTACTTTTGGGGTCTTTCCAGTTGCTGCAGGTGTTTGGTAAGGTACATCCCAAGAGGGGCATTGTACTCGATTATGGGCCTGATGAGGGATGAGTAAAGAGGCACGATGACCTCCCCTGATCTAGATGTGAATCCCTTCATGATTAGGTGGGCTATATAAAATGTTTTTCTAACCACTTTGGCCACGTGGTTGTCAAATGAGAGATTGCTATCAACTTGGGTCCCCAGGTCCCTAATTACTTCTTCTGTACTTAATGGATTACCACCTATGTGGTAATTTGTGGGCACTTTGTTTTTGCCAAAGGGGATGACTATACACTTTTTGGCGTATAGCTTGAGGCCATGGCTCTGGCACCAGTTGTCTGTTTCTATGAGGCCCTTTTGGAGGATGCTTGTGTCGGCTGGAGAGTCGATTATGGCGCCCAGTTTGCAGTCATCTGCGAACTTGGTCAGCCACAGTCCTTCCGTGTTGGCCTGTACCTCCGAGAAATATATACCGAACAAGAGAGGTCCCAGGACTGAGCCTTGTGGGATGCCACTTGAAACTGGTTTGGAGTCTGACATGGCTCCAGCAATTCTAACCATGTGGGTTCTGTCCTTGAGCCAGTTTGCAACCCATCTAGTGACATAGGGGTTTATATTTAAGCTGGTGAGCTTATCTATAATGCCCGAGTGGGATATTGTATTGAAGGCTTTTGCGAGGTCCAGGTAGGCTGTGTGGACCACCTTCCCTTTGTCAATGGCCTTGGTGACGGTTTCAAAGAAGTCGACCAGGTTTAAGAGGCAGGATCTGCCCTTAACAAAGCCAAACTGGGTAGGATCCAGTGTCAGTAGGTCCCCAATATCTTTATTTATGAGGTCCATGATGATCCTTTCCATAGCTTTGCAGACCAAGCTAGTCAGGCTTATGGGACGATAGTTTCCAGGGTCCGTTGAGGCACCACCTTTGTGGAGAGGGACCACTGTTGCTGTACGCCACTCTTTGGGTACATATCCTGTAGTAAAGCTGAGATTGAACAGTAGTTTTATGTTTGGGTTTAGCTCTTCTTGGAGTTCATGTAGGACGCAGCCCGGGACACTGTCTGGTCCCATTGATGCTGTATTTTTTGATTTGGAGAGGGCGGCTCTTACCTGAGTATCTGAGATGTCAGGGGGGCAGCACTCTGCTGGGATAGATATTTGCCCTTTTGGTGGGGGGGGGAGTTTGCACTGAACCTGTCAGCTAGGATGTTGGCAATGTCTGTGGGTTCGGTGTATTTTTTGTCATTTTGGACTAATTCTGAGCATATCTGAAAATTCCCACCCAGGTTCCTAACATAACTAAAGGAAGCCTTGTGATTATACTTAGTGTCCTGTGAAATTTTTCTCTGGCCTTAGACGATTTTATGAGTGCCCATAGTTTTTTGCTAATACTGATCAGAGATGCCTTCCCTTTTTGGGATTTTGCTCTATCATGTAGTAGCTTCCTCCTTCTATTGTATAGTTTGTTTATGGCTGGGGTCCACCAGACAGGACGTCTGCCTTTGGTGGATTGGGTCTTGGTTTTATTTGGGATTGCATGATCCATGCATTCCTGAAGGTGTTCATAGAATGCATTTATAAAGGATTCTGCGGTCTGGGCCGTATTTTCCACAGGCCCAGGGGCTTTGAAGGATTCCACCTTGGTTTTGAGGAGTGTGAAATTTGCTTTAGAGAAGTTTTTCACTGTGGTTTTCTGGGCAGGGGGTGGGATCGGGATGTGAATATCCAGTTGGATTAGTTTATGGTCTGATCTTACCAGTGAGGGATACACTTCTGGTCTGGAGCATAGAGTCCCCATGTTGGTGATGATCAGGTCCAGTATGTTTTCCCCTCTTGTGGGAGTGGTAACAAGTTGCTCCATAGCATTTGAGTTTATGAATTCTAGGAACCTTTGGGCTAGGGTGTTGGAGCTAGAGTAATGCTCCCAGTCTATGTTTGGGTAGTTGAAGTCCCCCAATATAATGGTGTTTGGAGAGACCTTCATATTTTCCAGTGTTCTCAGGAAGGTCGAGTGGGGTTCCTGGGTTTGGGATGGTGGTCTGTAGCAGGCTATAAACTGGAAGTCAGTTTTACCCACTGTTAGTTGCACATGGATAGTCTCTGATGCTTCGTGCTGTGCCACCAACCTGGAGGTGTGGGTATCTTTGATGAATATTGATACTCCCCCTCCTTTTGTAGTTTGGTCCAAGTTTTGGGGCCGAAAAGCATGGTATGAGGTATAACCTGGTAGTTCTGGGGTGCTCTTGGGAACCCTGAACCAGGTTTCTGTTACTGCACAGATATCGATGCTCTCCATGCTAAGGAGAGTTTCGAGTGCATGCATCTTAAGGTTTAGACTTCTGGCATTGAGTAGCATTACTCTTAGTTTCTTATCCCTTGTGATACCTATGGAGGTGGGTTTGTCTTTTGAGCCTTGCCTAAAAAAGGCACTATGGGGGTAGCAAGAGCCTTTGCCAATATCCGAAAGCCCAGGGGTGACAGGTGCAAGCTGTCCTTAGCGAAGCATCGTGGCTTGTCGAGCATATCATCCCAGGCTGACAGGCATTGGATCCCCTTTGAATGACACCAATACTTAAGCCAATTGTTGAAATTGATCATCTTGTCTTCATATTGTGGCATCATTCTTGGTGAGGGTAAGATGCTACTCAAGGTCAGGGTCATACCGGCCTGGGCTACATGCTCAGAGAGCTCCTCTATGTCTCTTTTCATGTAGTCCAGGGAGGTACGTCTCAGGTCATTCACACCAGCATGGACAATGACTGAGTCATATTTGTACTTGCCTTGGAGTGACCTAAGTGCTTGTGTTATGTGGCGGATCCTAGCACCTGACAGGCTGCTCACCGTGACCTTCTCCTTGTTCAGCCTGGTGAGCGGGATGTCAGTGTGCCTGACGATAGAGTCACCTATTACAAGTGTATCAGGTGTGTTGTTTAGCCTTAAGGGCTGTGACTGTTCGGCACACTGGCTTTGTGAGATATGTGTTTTGTTTTGGGGTAGCGGTTGCTTGGGTGTCTGCTTTGGAGGTCTCTGCTGCTTAGGCAGATCTTTATTTAGAGCCTCCGAGTATGTTTTTGTGTGATTATGTGTTTGGTTTGCTGTCGTGGTAGGTCTATGTGAGACTGGAATTGTAGTGAGTGTGGTTTCCTTCTCCTCCTGACTGATTATGCCAGTACTGAGTTGAGAGAGCTTAGCCTCCAGTTTGGCTATATGGTTGCATCTCTCACGTGTTGGAATTTGTTGGGAGGAGGAGAGGGTTGTCTGTGTACATGAGGCAGTTGTAACATTGCCTCAAAATTCCCAGATTCACCAGCTGGACTGGAGAGGAGATTGATAACTGACCTTTGGATATGCTAGAATAGTATTGGGAATTCCTTTATAATTGAAAACAAGGGCCAATGGAGAACAAGGTACTCAAGGGGAGTTTGTAAGGGTGTAGTGCTTTTAATTTTTTAGTGCTGACTTATATTATTGCTTAGTGAGCAAGTGCCAGGTAACTTAAGTGCAATGTGTTACAGGTAACTTAAATGCAAAAACGACAAACAGTAACTTTCTTTCAAGTGAAACAAGGAAATAAGTACAGTAAGCAATGCAGATATCACTAGGGATCCACAGAAGCACTGAAAAGCCACGTTTTAGGTGGAATTAGCGTTCCAGGGAAATAACAAGCATACAAACAAAACTAGATTCAGCAGGCCTGGATCTAGTCTATGCTACAGCAAACAAGGTGTATCAATTTCAGTAAGAAACAGTTGAGAAACTACCGAGCAGGTCAAAGAGAACACATTATGGTGGTTCAGGCACATGTGCAGAAAAGTAGAAAATCTGGTGAAAAAGATTTGGGACAGACAGGAAGAAGGTAAGCGAAAGTAAGGGTGTCCAGCAAAGAAGTGGAAGGATTGTGTAAAAGAAGACCTGCAACAGTGAAACATGACTGTTGAAAAGGTAGGAGAGTAGCACTGAATCCAGATAGATGGCGACAGTTGACACAACACCCCCAAACCATGCAGAAAATGATAAAAAGGAAATTGGTGATGATGATGGCAAAAAATATATGTATGCAATATTGGAGGGCTCTGTGGGACCCTTTCAAATTATTGAATGGCCAAATTGTCAAAACTGATATGTTCGAGACCATATGATGGACAATTTAGTCCATTGAACCGTTTTGACTGAAAGTGCGGTACATTAGGGCTCAGGGTATTGGCCCTTTTACCCACTGTGGTGCGATCTTGGAGTTGGTGTATATAATTAGCAGGTGGGTGTGGGGGATGCATCAGGGCTTGCCCCCCTACAAATGCATTGTTTGTGATGTTGGGGTGCATGTTATTTACTGAGAGACTGAATTGTGTATCATATTGTCTTAACCATATCAGTTTAGACAACTCTGCCATTCGATACTTTGACATAGGCCCCCGGGATCTATGTATGGGAAATTTTAGTATGGCCTTAAAGGGATAGTGAGTAAGGGATAGTTAATGAGGGATACTCTAGTTAACTGACATGGGAATAATGTGTGTGGGAGGCTTCACTGTTCCCCTTGTCTGTAAAGATTATTATGAGACAATGAGTGAGGCAGACTTTATTATAGCCCTAATAATGTAATGAATAAGGAATAGTTTAGTATGGCCTATATCCCATAATGAATAGACAATGGTTTAGTATGGACTGTGTGGTATAATGAATGAATGAATATGTTTGCATCGCCTATAAGGAGGGGTGGGTACAGGTGTCCTTGTGTGATATAAAGAGAACCACAGTGATCTACTAGCCATGCTGTTATATTCCAATGTGTTAATTTCCCTATTCATTATGGCTGCCAAGTGTCTGTAATTACAAGAGTTGTTCTCTTATGTTCTTCCTCAAAACTGGGTATTTCCTCATTACTCATTTAAAGATACACACTTCTTATAAAAAGTATAGCACCTTCAGACTTTAATGCAGGCATTAATGTTTTAAGTTGTAAAATTGTAAATAAACTCTGCTGGTAAGTTCAATGATTTCCACAATGCTCCAAGCATTCACTAGCATGTCTGAGACTAAGTTCTATAAAGCTTGTCATCAACTATCATTCTGAGATTCTCCTTTTATGACTAACAGAAATTTTGAAGTGAAGTGCAAGTATTTGCCAAAGTGTCTGTGCTGCTAGATATCATAGGTCCATATCTGTACTCCAGCCTGCCTTTGAGCATATATAAACATATATATATATATATATATATATATATATATATATATATATATATATATATATATATAGATAGATAGATATAGCTATATAGATAGATAGATATAGCTATATATATATATATATATATATATATATATATATATATATATATATATAGATATAGCTATATGGATATCTAGATAGATATAGAAATGTATGCATTGGTTGACCTGGTATATGGATAGCTAAGGTGGCATCAGTGCGCCCCCTCAAGGTCACATGCGACATTTTTACATCCGAGTCTATTTATCCACATTTCAAACTAAAGCAGAGCATTCAAGACTCTAGGAAGAACATCTCTTCTAGGCAGAGGCCAGAGGAGAATACACCATTTACTTAGCTTTGTAAATTATTTTGTATGTAAGTATAGAAAGGAGTATACCACAGTTACACCACAGGGCTTTAAACACAAAGTTCATAAGGAACACAACAGCATATGAATCAAGAATTAGACACTTAAAGTACTAACAGTAAAACCAGATTTAAAGAACAACATTACTCATTCCCCCTCCTGCAAAGCATTGTTGGAAGTAAAAACAAAATGAAGTAACCTGTCTGCGGTTTGCTTCTGTCAGCTTTTCTGACATTAGTCATATCATTATAAAACCAAAGTATGCACTATTTGTAATGCTAATTTGAATACAGTAAGTGTTCTTCTTTGTAATGGAAATTACGTAATGTTATATATTACAACCTGATCTTACTGCCAGTGTCATACCAAGGTAAATACCCTGACTCAGTGAAACTGTATAGTTTATGTCTCTCTCTTTCTCAGTTTGACCTCACCAAAACTTGGATCACTGACATCATCTGATTATCCTTTCTTCCACTAAGGGGGTAGGATTCCTTGCTGGGATGAAATGCATGCCTGAAACTCATTGCTGTAATCCAGTGCAGACTGTTTGAAGGTACCACTCAATATGAAGTTTTGTTCTGTGCCATACACATATAATACCTTTCCCTGCACTTGATGCACATATAGATGTTAGAAGTCAGAACTAAGAATGGCTTTGACTGTTGTGTCTTTTTAAAGAAATGCTTAAATTTGCACATCCTTCTTACAATGCCTCACAGTATACATATATATATATATATATATATATATATATATATATATATATATGTGTGTGTGTATATATATATATATATATATATATACATATATATATATATATATATATATATATATATATATATATATATATACTAATTATGCATTGGTTGGCCTGGTATATGGATAGCTAAGGTGGCATCAGTGCACCCCCTCAAGGTCACATTAGTATACATATACTATTAACTATACATATACTGAATGCTAGTATATATATATATATATATATATATATATATATATATATATATATATATATATATATATATATATACATATGTATTGAAAATTCCAGTGATTCACAGAAGACAGCATTGTAGGCTGCCTCCTGAGGAACCATAGTGAATTATGAATCCTGTAGTATCCAACATAAATGAAGGGCTGTTGTTTCATACCTAAAACAATGTTCTTTTGCTTTTGTGATATGTCATATTACACAAGATGCTCAAAAATGAACATAAGACAATCAGATATGGTTTGGCAAGTATCATATGTTCTCGGCCTCAGCCAACATAGGACATAGGTACATCCCTACAGAAATGGCATAATACAGAACTTACATTGCATCAGATGAACTGCTTTAGAAAGGGAATACAAAACATCTGATGTCATGTGCTATGATCCTTGTTAAAAGATAGCCAAACAAGGGTTACTACCTATCAGGTAATTTTCCTGACAGTCAGGAATTTTGTGTCTTTCTCCAGAAATACTCTTTTGGCGAATGCTTTTCAACTGTTTAAACCCACTCTGGAGTTTCCCCCTGTTTCTGAAATACATTTTCCTATATTAATTGTTATTAAATTAAACCTTCTAAGTGTCATTCATGTTTGTTACTATCTTGATGTGTTTCAGTATGTAAGAAAATTAAACCCAAACCACCTACACACTTTTAGCAAAGAAGCAAACAAGCAAATTGTGTTGCCATAATAGTCTTTTGTTCATTTTACAAGGCAATCTGAAAAATGTGAAATGTGCTATTTACAGTTTTGTAAAGGAGTTAAACAGTTCATTGGTTTCAGAATTTAAAACATGGTAGTAGTATAAAGTGAGCATTTTATTTAGATTACAATTCCGTGACACTCCGTAATCTGTAATTGCAAACGAAAAAGTTCCCAGTCAAACTGAGAATGTTAGGGAGCACTATGTAACCCATGACTGTACTAAAAACACTACTAAAAATATATACAGAGGTGCAGATTGAATAAAGTCAATGTGGTCTGCTAAGACAGTGTGTGCCTCACGTCATTCATGCACGGTAGTGCATTGTTTTGTATTCAGTAAGCAGCTCTACAGCAAACACAGTAAATATTGTGGTATGCTGACTATAGCATAAACAGCTGAATTGTATGCTAATCAACCAATTCAAGATGGAGGAGCTATTCAACAAGCTATAAAGCAATTATGTAAACTCAGTGTAGGTTTTCCCTGGGAATTCCAAAACCTATTGGAATATAGCCATGGAAGGTACTGTACACGGAAACATTGTTAGGGGCTGCAGTTGCTGCTATACATATATATGTGCAACAAGCACAAGTCTATGCTGCTGCTGCAAATAAAACCCCAGCCAAGAAGGAAAAGGGTGTTTAGATCCCTGTTAACATGGTCTGCATGATATGGAAATTGTATAGTGTCACCGGTTGGATAGAGACACACTACAGGAACTCTGCAACCTCTGTCGTCCACAATTGAGAGCAAGGGCAAATTGAGGGGAACCAATACCTGTGGAGAATAAGGTATGTGTAGCACTTAGAGTTTAATTACAGGAGCATTTCAGAGGCCAACAGGGTACATGTTGGGATATCACAGACATCAGCATCCAAGACCCTACAACAATTCCTGAATGCTTTGCTACAACATGCCCCTGATTACATACAATTTTCCCTGTACACACATGGAAATACCAGGATGACTAAACAATTGCAAGAGCAAAACTCTTGAAACCCAACTTGTGGTGTGGAAACACACAAATAGTACTTGGCTCCCCTACCACCAAAACAACAGGAAAATGACTATTTGCAGATTCCAAAGAATAACACATAATTTACCTGTTATAAATGCTTTCCATGCAATTTTTGCAACATGTGTACACATGTACAACACAAAATAAAATTGTATACAATTGCTATGCACTTCTCACTGTGCCCGGCACTCCCCTGGTGGTCTCTATGGCCATCTTATAAGCATTACACCCCTGTGTCATTGACAATGTAGTACTTTACATTGCATGGAATAAGGTAGAAAAGAGTGTACGGTACCAGTTTTAACAGTAACACTTGTAATGACTGTTAATAAGGCTGTGTATCTGTGAAAGCCAATGCATGGCAACAATGCCTGTGGCAAGAGTGAAGTATAAGGCATGCATACAGATAACAGTCTGACCCCCTAATGCATATATATATATATATATATATATATATATATATATATATATATATAAAACAGTTCTCTTCATAACATGTGAACAAATCTCGCATGTACCTGAAAAATACATGCATAGCTTAGCAACATCAGAAGCCTTCGTGCAGCTAAATCTAAAGGAATGTCAATCCTCTGTGTTCTACAAATACACAAGTCCTCTCACCTTCAAGTTCCCTAGCTACATGGTTACCTTGTTATGGTGTAGACTTATGCCTCTGAACACAGTGAATATACAAATGAGGTGTGAACTCATTAGAATTGCTGAATCTCAAACCTTTGGATTCATATAGTGGATGTAAACGTAGTGTAGGCACTACCTCAGTGTTTGCTGCTAATGGATTGCAGCTGTGAATGGTTAGTGGGAGGGGAAGAAATATACAATTCAGACTCCCTTACCTGCAGTGGGTGTATCAGCCACATTTACAAAATGTAGAAGTAATTGCATCAAGGTTTTAAATGTAAGTGAGCAGCATTCATTTCTCAGTTTCTATTCACTAATATTCAAACTCAGTTGCCTTTGTTGAAAGCTGTATATATTCTTGTCATTTAATATTCTCATACATTTTAAGAACAATTATACAAAATGTCTTACAGACTGCTTGTCTGAGATCACTGCTCAGATAAGAGAAGAATGAACACAATACAAAGATAAGACAGAGCTGCATTACTGCAAACAATACTCATAAATGGTTGTGTGATCAGTCATTGCAGTAAATAGGTAATTAACACGTACAAACAACTGGGAGTGTATAAGTGTTATATGTCTTGTTAATACTGTGGATGAAATGGGATTTGCTTGTATGCACAATGATTGCATTTCTGCTACAAAGCTGTTTCTGTGATGAAACCTAATAAACACTGCTTAGAAGGATAAAACAAAGTAAGCTTTGCCTGTCACATTTGCATGTTGCTTATCGCCTCACAAACGCAGTCTAATGGCCTTCACAAGAAACAGACAGGAAGCATACAGGAGTGAATTTCAAAATGGATACATTGTTGCATTTTTCCTTACCATCACACAAACTTGCTAAGTGGCATTGCACGACATTTAGCAATCTTCCCCAACATCTGCAGATCTAGAACATCTACAGACAGGAAGCATGCAATAGGCAATTTCAAAACAGATACATTGTATCCTGTATGGTTTGGCAACACACTAAGTGGCATTACTTGGTGGTCGGCACACATACAGAGTAATGAATGTGAAAATATACAGCTGCTGCCTAGTTGTTCCTGTAGCAGCAGTTGTAAGTTAAGTGTTATAGTTAGGGTTGCCAGCTGTCCATTTTTTGACCGGACTGTCCGTTTTTCTGACAAATTGTCCAGTTTCCAATTTCATTCAAAACCGGACACGTGAAGTCTGGGTTTTGCGCCACTGCCACAATTTGTTTTCACCGTTATAAATCGTGGGCCTGCTATTGCTTTCTTCAGAACTAACTTGCTTCTGATTGTTGATGCTGTCAATCATGATGAGGTGGGGTTTGGGGGTGGGGGGCTTGCGGCCTCTTTTGTAAGGTAATAAAGCTCGAGTTTGAGTCAAAATCGTTAACTTATGGCAGGCATGCCTTCTGATACTTTATTGTACTTCCAAACTTTGTACTGGACTTTTGACCTTAAATCCCATTTCACTTTACTTAATATTATTTTACATAAAGACATGTCTAACTGAATGGTTGTTGTTGAAAACAGTATATTAAGATTGACATATTTATGGCTCGTTGTTTTTCATATTTATTTAATATTCATTGAGTGCACCTAAGGAACCAGTAATGGCTCTGAAACTTAACGGCGACAGAGTTACTGTGATTCTTTCTACTGAAATACAACTTGTAAGCAACCTAATCACAAGCTTCTGAAGCTGCACCATTAAATTAGATACTTCCAAAAATGTAGTTTGTGCGTATGCCACTGTCATAGAAAACAAGCGCTTAGCGCTTCAGAGGAAAATAAGGAAATAAATGTTTTGAAGCAGCAGTTCTCCACAGCACAGAATGCATTTCTCATGTCACCGACGCACCGTGTTTCCATTTCAGTTTCAGGGAAGTTTCAAGTAAGCAACAATTAATTACAATTTTATTGTGTAAAGCAGGCAAGAATTATATGGTTGAAATTCAAAATACAGATGAGTATCTCTGTGAGGGGTAATGGCTCTTCAAAGAAAACATTCAAAGCATCTCACAATACAGTAAAACTAGGAAGTGTGGCGGCGCTAGTGACCATGGATGTGACATCAGCTTGATGCAAGTGTTCTGCAGTCAAGTTCCACAAATGTATTTTATTATAAGTTCAAGTGAGATGGTAATTGTAGAAAAGGATTTAGAAGCAATCCACAACTCAGTGGTAGCTTGGAAAAATGAGACCATATGATGGGAAAACTAGTTAGATTGTACACTGAGGTTAACAAGCCTTCAGAGGGTATTAGCCACCCTGCATTTTTTTTCCGGACTATCCGGAAATCAAACTGTTTCTCTGGTAGTCCAGAAAATACTGTACAAACTCTGGTATTCTGTTTCAAAAAGGAAACAGACTATTGGAGTTTGTAAATCGGCTGATTTATTATGCTTTTTTTACAGAAAAGCATAGTAAATCAGGCAAAAGCAGGCAGCAGGAGCGGGAAAAAAGAGGGCATTCCCTGCTGGGTGATGTCACCGTGACATCACAAAATGGGCGGGATGTAGGCAGGAGAGGGGTGGGATGGGCAGGGTTACTGTTAACATGAGGGGTGTGGCTTTACTCCGGTTTTTGCCACAACGAAAGGTGGCAACCCTAGTTATAGTGTAGGTGAGCCAGGGTTTTAATCCAGCTAAGCCCACACTTCTCTTACTGATGTTCCACTTTATATAAAAATGAACAGTATAAAAACACTTACACATAGGAATAAAAATCTATAGCATGTGGATTGAGCATATACAGGATATCAGAGGACATCAGAGATATATTACATGAGTGAAACAAGCAACAGTATCCACTAAGCACCAGAAAGCAGCAAAATACAATCAAGAAGTGATCCACAAGTTTTATTGTAGCAAGTTCTTTTTCTCTGACATCTCGGCCATAGCCTTCAAAGAGTAAAGAACCATAGAAACACATATATTTTATATAAAAAAACAACAATCAATAATTAAGTAATTAATTAATTATCCACTTACAAAATTTTTTTTAAACCACTATAATAAAACAATAAAATAATTAGATTAATACTCTCCAATTCATTTCTTCATTTAACCCATGAGGGTATAAAGTGCCAAACTTTAAAATGTAAACAGCCTCTTTAAACAATAGCTGTTTTTTAAAACTGTTAGCATCAAAATAAGAAACATTGATTTTTTTCCAGCACTGTACCTTTTAACCCCTCATTATTACCCTGATGAAAATTTTTTAAAATGCATAGCAACAGAACTTTCTTCCTTACTATTAACAATATCTCTGGCATGTTCCATCAATCTAACTTTAAATGCTTTTTGTTTCACCAATATAGAATTGATTACAGGGACATCTGAGGGCGTAAAATAACACCCTCAGAATTACAAGTAAAATGGTCCCATGTATTAAAAAATATATTATTTATTTGTGGAAAACTTCTAACTACAAACTTACATGCCTTACACCTACCACGCATAGAGGTCCCACTAGATAATATTCTACGTTCGAAATACATAGGAGGCATAGCGAATTTACTCCTTACTATAAAGTTTTGAATATTTTCCCTCTACTGAAAGAAAACCCCATTTTTTCCTTCAACCAAACTGTCACATTACCAAGAGAATTGAAATATTTCCAATAATACCTCACCAGTTGCATCATTTCAATAGTCAAACAACTGTATGTAGTTATAAAATATAAAGTATCAAATTGTTCTCTCATCCTATTTTTAAGAGAAACAGTAGGTACCTTATGTTCACTACCCCTTGTTCTTCTGTAATTACTTTCAAAATTTTTTTTTACAAATATATTACTTATTATTTATTAATATATTACGAGTAACTGTGGGTATCAGTACAATTATGGTTGTTCATTTACACAGTTACAGAGCCAAAGTAATGCTTTTATAAAATATAAAAAAATAAACATAATTATAAATAACAATAAGTATGCATAGCACTGGAGCTCAGATGAATTAAGTGTGTGCCTGAGGGTATACTGATAATTAAGTTTCTGTAATTATAATTGTCTTTTCTGGCCTTGGATGGACTTCAGACTTAAACGATACTCATTCACAGATGAATGTATAAACCAGACCTTGTCAGGTCACACACATATATGATTAACCGCTCACTCTGTAATGTATATG
>NC_056744.1:892375288-892420288 GCF_019279795.1 Protopterus annectens | reverse complement strand
AAGGCAACATTATTACCTATCAGTAATTTTGCCTCACCTTCAGGCTCACTGCTACAGGGTAGCTCCCTCCCTGAAATGGCCACATCACCATCCCCGGCTTTAGGTGTGGATCTGTCTGGGTCTCCCCAGGTGGCCAGACCCACAGACCTGTCTCCAAGCCTGACTGCATGTAACTGCATGCGCACAAGGTACTGCATTATCAGCATCATTCCCTATCAGCACATCTGCAGGGATATCCTCAAACACACCTACTTGTTTGCTTCCTTTTCCACCTTCCCAGTCAAAGTGAGCTCTGGCCAAAGGCATTTGGAATGGGGTCCGTCCTAAAGCTCTTACTGGTGTAGACTGCCCAAGCAAGTACTGCTCCTCTTTAACCACTGCAGGCTTCACAATGGTTATGTCAGAGGCTGTGTATCTCTTAGCAGTAGACTGTTTTCCTTCCACTAAGATAGGATATTAACTCTGGTGATAGTCTGATACCCCTGTTGTCTACATACAACTTACCATTGACATCCTGTTATTCCCACCTGCTGGCTCCCCCACCTTTTGTTCCCCAACTTACTTCTGCAGATATCTGTATGCTACATAATCCACTGGTTACTTTTAAAACATCTAATCCTTGATCCTGGCTGTGTACCTGAACTAGTGGCTTCCCCTGTCACTAGTGGACTCTGTTATGGTGGTTTAGGCTGCCCACCATGGGTTCCCTTATATGCATGTGCAGCACTGAGTATCACCTTATTGTGCAGTGATGCCCTGATTGTGAAGTAGAGATCCCCTTTTTTCCTCAGCTCATCTGCAGAGTGACACTCCTGGTCTGCCAGGCAGATTCTCATGTCCTCAGGCAAAGTGTTAAGGGTTTATTCCTTCACCAAAAATTCTGCGAGGCTTTCAAATGTGGTGACCTGACACCAACTCACCCACCTATAAAAATAAGTGCTTAACTCATTCATTCCAGTGGAGCTCAGGAAGTTTGCACTGTAACTTCCAATGGGAGGAGCCTAAACCTTTAGACAGACTCAAATTATGTCCTGACATTTCAAACAAATGTTCATATCTCTGGAACCATAGGGGTTATGAAAGAAATATAAATGTCAAACTCTTAAGCACAAACTATTTTATAGTGGTAGCATTCTTTAGGTTCTAGTTCTTAAACTAGGTTTATAAGTCACAGAACTATTACATTTTTAATATTTTGTAAACAAATTACAATATCTCAGCAACCACTCAAGTTACACACATACTGTCAGCAGCATTTTATTCATCTAGCTGAGAGCTTTCTTATGAGTCTAAGGAGTTATGTCTTTGTTACTTGGTTGTTGAGATATTTAAAAAATATGAAAATCATATCTATATAAATTAGTATCATAAAAACAAAAGTTAATATCTATTTACCTCCACTAGACAGAGGTCAAATAATAATGCAGTTGAATTTGCTATTGTGTAAGCTTTAAGATGAAATATTTTATAACCTTGTACATAACATGGTTTTGGAATTATTGATACAAATATGAACAAGCACTATTTGACACCTAGAGGCATCACTAGGAGTTAACTGCAGATGCACCTGGAGATATCACTTGGATATAAAATGAGTAACTCAGCAATATAATCACATACACTTTCATATGCCTTGCATCTATGCTCACAAAACTTTTTTCTGTAAGCTTCAGGTGTTAACATAAAATATTCCAATAAACATTGTTTAACTTTATCATAGTTTAAGCAATCAGTATCAGACAATTTAGAAACAGCAATTACTGCTTTACCATGGGGTAAGGGGGTCAGGAACCATATCCAGAGTCCTTGGTCAACATTATATTGTTTACATACTCTTCCAAATATATATTATTAAAACTATCAAAATTATCACCCCCTGCAAAATGTGGAAGAAATTTACTAACCTTTATTGTTTCTGCGGTTTGGTTATTCCCTTCCCCATTACCTCCATGACCCTAATGAAGAGTCAGCATCTCCATCTCATATTGAAGCTGTTTGCTGCAGTGTCTCTGCTGATCTTAATTCCACATATTTTGCCTGCTGTGGTGTCTCATTTTCTTCAGCCTCCAAATGCTGCAATCTCTCTGCTGATTTTAATTCCAAATGCTTGGCCTCCAGTTCAAGTCTCTTTAACTCCAGATGGATTTTTAAGTCCTCTGAGGAAAAGGTGAACTGTCCTGTTTCTGACGGCTGCACACCCCCATCATCAGACTGGTTATCTTCCTGGTTGCTGGTCTGGGCTACAACTGAGACTAAGGCTGAAATAATTTCCTCCTTAGTCAGGTTGGCTTGAACCAGTCCTTTGGCTTTGTATTCCTTGGACAACTAGTTCTTTGTAAGCTTGCCATAATCCTCTGTTGATATGTGTTTATCCTGAGGCTGCTGAGAGTGCACACACTTTCAGTGACAACTGCTTACAGGCTACAGAATTTCAACTAATATCCACACCACTGCTCACTAATATGTGACATCCCTCCTCTGGGCCAGTAATCAAGGAGCCTCAGTCCTCACTACTGACACTGGTGAGGAATGCTCATTTGGAACAACAAAAAAATAGAAATAGGTACACACACTGTTTCCAAATGCAGCTGTCTGCACCAAGCACAATTTCTCTTAAGAGCACACAAGGAACACACTCCCATCTTGGAGCTGGGTTTCCCTCTCTCTCTCTCTCTCTCTCTCTCTCTCTCTCTCATCAGGCCCCAAATAAGACTCCACACTGACCACAGCTATAGAATTAAGTCCTCAGTCAAGTATTCTAAGCCAAGTCCTCCACCAGCCTTTCTGTGAAACCAGTGGTGCACTGTGTCCCTGTTCCAATTAGCTGGCACACACACTCTTTGAGATTTGATTTTCACACACACACACACACACACACACACACACACACACACACACACACACACACACACACACACACACACACACACACCTGGGAAAGGCTGACACAGACTTACCAGCTATCCCCACTCAGCCCAGATGACAAGATAGATATTCTACCAGAACACTCCAAAACCAGCTACTCTAAGGCTCTTACCATGGTATCAGAGTATACTTAGTAAAATTAACACTAATACAAATGGTAGTGTTTGACCAATGCAGCAAGACTTTCAGGAGCAGCCACAGTGTCAACAAATAAATATAAGTATTCTCAAAGGTTAAAATATTCTCTAAAAGACTGGACACAACAAACTGTTTATATATATTTAATAATAAATAATAAAATAACATAAATATACTAAATATCTTTTTACAATAAACACCAGAGTTTCACTCACAAGAAATATTAAAGATAATACAGGTGGAAAGCTTCACACAGATACAGAAAAACAATACTTTACTAATCTCACTATATTTTCCTGATTGATCTAAAGAATTACTGGCCCCTAGTTCACTTAGTAGAACAAAGCAAGATAATGTGGGTGAGTGATCCTTCTTTGTCATGTTTCAAAAACAGACAGCCTTGAGACTTCTGTCTCATCTAGTATTAAAGCATAATTTCAGTGCTGGCTTACAGAATGACATCAAACACATATGGACATCTGACTTCTGGCTCACACTCTACCTCCTTTACTAGAAACTGAACCAGACCAGAATCTAGCACATTTGTGTCATAATATAGACACATATAACCTTACTAAGATGTGTTATAGCATCTGGAAGCTATAAAACCATTTCAAAAACTTCCATTTGTCCAGGGTAGCAATTAGTTCACCCCTAAGGACAATGCAATAGGATTTCTAGTCCTAGTTTTTACAGACATTTTGTCTCTGGCTGCAATCAGAACTGTAAGATACAATCTTTATGACCTAAACAACCGGGTAATTTAATTTTAGACTATTTTTCAAAGTTAGCTGGAATGAAATTAACCTCTTCTCTTCCACTATTCTCTGTTATAATATATTCATTTCAACAGTTACAATACAGTCTGACATACAGATATATTTATTTTCTGTCCAGCAGGACAAGGTGTTGCTACATTTTTAACACAAGCAGCTTTACAAATACATTTTTCAATGCAAGCATGCATATAAATCAGTTTGATATACAAATGACATATAATTCTTTAGAAAACTCCAACTAACTATGTTGGCATATGTTACACATCCACTGTCATGCTTTCTCTGGCATTGCTGGCACTACCTCACATTGTCACATAGCTATTTATGTCAAGCATCTAAATTCTTAGGAGTCTGATAATTAATGAATTTGTTATGATTAACTCGGGCTTTAATAAAGGAAAGTACCTCATCAGCAAATTCTGCATGTAATTACCTTAACAATCAGTTGTAGAATAGCAAAACTAAAAGTAAAACTGAGACAGGTTCTGTTATTAAAGCTATTATGTGATCCCAAATGAATAGTTGGTATCTCCTAGGATTATTCTAGAACTGGTGGGCGGAAACCTGTTTTTTTCACAACTGAGTTATGTTTGCTGTCTGTATAGGGTCTATATTAAATAAGCGAGCACTTATTCATCGACCCTAGTTCAGCGAATGCTGAAAATGCCAAACACTCGGAACAGCAATTTTTTTCCCAGGGAAAAAAATCGCTGTTCCACCAAAAAAAAAAAAAGAAAAAGACTTAAAACAGTGTTTAATGTGGGGGGCTTCACCCCACATCCCCCTACTTAAATATACCAACTCCGAGATCACACCACAGTGGAGGGAATTGCAAAGTCCTGAAACCTGCCCAGTGATTTTTTTCCCTGTGAAAAAAGTCACTGTTTTGGGTGTTCGGCATTTTCAGCATTCGCTGAAATAGGATCGATGAATCAGCGTTCGCTTTTTTAAGCGTTCGCTGTTTCAATATAGACCCTGTATTTCAGAGTTTGTATTAAAAAAAATCAACAAGATGGCAATATAACTTTCTGTAAGGTCACAAAAGATGCTTCCTTATATTCTGCTTGGGATTATATTAGTATAGTGTAATACTGCTCTAAGGAACAGCGTTAAATTGCAAACAGTTTGAATTACAGAATCCACATGTGTTTATGGGTGATTTCATATTGATTCACCACCAACCTTTGCTTGTACATAGTGCACAATACTCCTAAGCTGTCTTGTAAACAGATCTCACAATGCTTATTACTGTAGAAAATTCAGTTGATGGGGGTACCTACAGTCACATCCAGATCATCACATATGCCTACTTTTCTATTTGTTTCTCTAACAGAATCCTTTACAGAGCTTCTAGTACTGCATTAATTAACCAAAAATTGATTAGACAGATATGGGGCTAGGCACCCTTTAATCAACTTTACAGCAGATATATCCTCACTTTCTTGTATAAAACTAAATATTGTACATATTTTTGTGCAACTGCAAGTACAACCAGCTTTGTTGACAAGCTAATTTCTGCTTATAAAATAGGAGGTAATGAGCTGCCTAAAAATCCACAGAAAACTTTCTTAAAAGACATCTGCACCCAAACCTGATGAAGGAAATTATATCCTGAACTTTCTGCATTATACTCCTGTGTCAATGTAGGCTCTAATTATTATTTTTTAATTTGTTATATTTCCAAATGGCCTGATGGTGGAGTTGCATGCTGCACCTTCCTGATCTGAAATTTAGGACAAAGAGTCCTGTGGTCAGGCACTTATATAATGCGATTCTTTCTGTCTCTTTACTGGGTTACAATGAAATCTTTGTAATTTCTTACTATTTTCCTTATCTATCTATCTATCTATCTATCTATCTATCTATCTATCTATCTATCTATATATCTATTTATTTATTTATTTTTGCATCTACATGACTCCACCAACTGGTTCCTCCACCTGCTTACAATCAGCCTACTCATTCCTTTGTGTAGGTTGAGAACTCGGTCTATTCCTGCCCTGTGTAGGGTTAGAGGCATATAAGGTTGGAGCAATTGGTTGGAATATGAGCTTTCTTACAAGACTGTAGCAGTGGGAGCATTATCATCCCATTCAATCTGCAGACATGACAGTTGAGAGCTTGGAAGTGAGCATGTCTGTCAAGTTATATGGACCCCCCCTTATATCCGCTCTAACCTCTCCCACAGGTGGCCATGATTTTGTGACTTCTATATGCTGCTACCTCGGAGAGTTATTGTGTGCTCCCATGAAAACCATCTAGTGGCAACCCATTTGCTGCCAGATATAGCCCCTACATTTCTGTCTGAGTGTCTAGCAGCAAGGGTGAACTACCTCCCTCCCTCCATCATCCTGTCATTCAGTTTTACTACCTTATGCCAAGTTATTTCAGCTTTCTTTCCTGTTAATCAAACATGAGTGAACTAAGGTATAATCAGGGTTTTACTTGACTGTGCCACAGTGTTTTTTTTCCAGTGTTTAAGTGTCATTGTCAATCTGTCTTTTCATTTTTTTACTGGACATTTTTGACAAAGCATTTTAAGGAATATTTGAATGGTAGGTGTAGAAGAGTAGGTGAATTAAATTTTTTTTTTTCATCCCCAGAACTGTAGTTTCAAGTCAGAGTTTCTTGAAGTGTGTGAAATGTGACACCTGCAATTAATACTTTTTATTTAGGTTGAGCTGCTTTATGATATTTAGAGGATTTATAGCTAGCTATAGCTATATAGCTAGTTATAGCTAGAATTAATTTATTTGATATAACCATCCATCCTCCCGCTCATTGACTTACTTCAGCCAAACAGTGTATATATATATATATATATATATATATATCATGCAGAAATGCTGTGATTGCCACCATTTGAAAATAATATGTAGTTTTACGAACAGGCAGTCCAGAAAGACTGACAGAAAATCAGGTGAACAATGTGAAAACATTTTTTCTGTGTAACACTCAATGTTTGATTAAAGAGACTAATACCTAATTTGTTATAAGAAAAAAAAAATAACTTGATTTGTATGTAGAGCTTCCTTGTTCATTTACACCTGAAAACAAAACTTAAAACAGCTGTTTCGTTCAGGCTGAGAACTGTAGCTGATGCTGGTTTTCTGTGCTTGTTGTATCACATTTAAATACGTAGGTATAAGATTTTTTTTAAATACTCTGTATTTAGAATCAAATAACCAACTCTAATTACTGTATATTCCCAAGTAACACATGTGATGCATCTATCCTTCCCTCTCTTTGATTGCAACAGGTGATGAGAGAAATATAGGAAGAAAAGCACAGGATTTCACAAAAAGCAAACAGAAACTAGTTCAGGCATAAAACAAATGGAACAATTATCAAATGACACTTTATCTGTAAATAACACTCTTGGTGTTGGACTAAAGGGAAGGAAAAACACTTCTTGGAAAGATAAACTTTTGATATCTGGATGGAGGTATCCTTTTATAATAGTGTCAACCTTTCCTGATAAAGTAACACTTAATAAGTCTCTCTTTTCACTCAAGATGATTTAATTATTTAATATTTTTATTATTTATTTATTGATTTAATTTATTTGTAATTGTTAAGTGGGAAAGTCTGAATGGGCCAAAAACATATCTTTTTGGTGGAAGCCTAGGGAAAAATCTCCAGTGTTAATTTACATTATACAGATTGCAGCTACAGGTTTACTCTTTAAGTTAATACATGTGCATCACATCCAGGAAAGCTCTAACAGTTATTTACAATACAAATGTTGCAAAAATTCAGCTGTATTTAATAGTATATACATGCAGTATATTTTGATACAGGTAGAGAATAGTATCTACAAATATGCATAACAACTTATGGGTTGCATATTAAGGTATGAGAAGATAAGGATAGGACATAGCTATATACAGAGGGAGAAGACATAGTAGAGAAGAGCATATTGCTGTGACTAGAAAGCAGTTAAGGGTGAAACAATGAAAAGGAGGCTGGCTGGTGATACTGGCTGAGTTATTTTGTATGATCAGTGATGTGACAGCATTTTGGAAGTGTGGGTTAAATAGAAAATCTATATGTGTGAACTCTTAAAACATTCTATAAATATAACACAAAAATTCTGTCATTCCTTAAAACTTTGGCTATGTTAACACTACAACCCCTCCATAAAAACCAAATCTAAAAATAAATAACAAGATGCTAGACCTTGACTCTTTTCCTTAAAGGACAAACTAATCCAATATATCTACCCATACCTTAACTGTACAATCCAAGAAATGAGAAGTAACCTAAATCTACCCAAATCATATATAATAATTCTAAGACAAACCAAAGAGTTGTGTTCCAGCTACCTCCAAAACTTTACTATACTTAATAGTGACATGGAAAACTGTACTCTGCTTTGTCTTACAAGGAAAACAATATTTAACTCATATAAAATGATAGGAGAAATCAAATTTCAGATAGACCTGCTTTTCTCTAACTATTGAGAAAATTAAAGCCATCCATAGATGACCAGCAAATAAGTCATGCAGTCAATCTAACACTGAAAATATAACCTTAAAAAACTATCATACACGCAGCTCATGATAAATAATAATGCATATTTCACACCTGCAATACTCCACAAATTCAATGAATCCAAATCACCATACTGTCCACACTGTAAGGGCCAGGTAGCAGACCTAATGCATATATTTTGGAGTTGCAAATGTGTGTACAAACTGTGGAAATCCCTCAAGATACAACTGCAAAAAATGGGATGTCAAACATCAACACTAACATGGGAATTTACCCTTCTACATACTCTACCATCTAACATATCAGGAAAACAAGCGAATATACTCATAATTTTCTTACTAATGAAGCTACACATAGCTCTCAAATGGTTTGACCCTACAAATACCTCCTGGGAGGAATTCAAAAAAATAGCTATAAAACATCTTTTAGCTCATAAAATAGTAATGGATAAAAAAAAAAATATGAAAGCCCGAGAAATTTGTGAACAAACCTTTAACATCATATTAGCATAAAACATCATACATACTACATAGTAACAAGGTACAAAGGAACCTAGAAATATACACAAAATCACACAGCCAAGCTATGGACTTGAAATCCTTATTGTATGTGCTGTTTTTATAACAACGGAATTGAAATCCTTATTGTATGTGCTGTTTTTATAACAACGGAATTGACAGAGAAAGCATCTATGTTGTTGTTGTTTGTCTTTCGGCTTTTTCCCGGTAAGGGGTCGCCACAGTGGAAATCCAGTCCGCTAATGATTGGCAGTAGATTTTTACGAAATGCCGAGGTGCCAGCTTGATGCACAACCTTCAATGAAGGCACGCCCATTTATGCACGCATGTCTTTTGAATGCTACCCAACCGCGGGGAGGACATGCAGACTCCACACAGAAGGCACTCCCAAGCCACGCTGAGAATCAAACGGGAGAACCTCTTGCTGTGAGGTAACAACGCTACCGCCGTACCACAGTGGCATTACAGAGAAAGCATCTATGTATATAGTGTAAATAGATATGTTTTATGACCTACATGTTACTATATTGACTATAATATATAACACTCACTTATGGTCATGCTGTAAGAATGGAAATGATTGTGATTTATATAAATGAAAAATGAAAATAAAAATTATTGGAAAAATAAAAAAAATTATATGTGTGATTGATTCAATAGGTGTTGAATTTTTTTTTCTGGTTAGAGACGCTTATTATGGCAACTCAGAAGGTTTTAGGTGACTATTCAGATGTGTTTATTGAACTTTAATATAATATCATTGTTGTCTCATTTAAGATGGGTTTTAGTGATTTTGCATTAGTGATTACATGTTTGATAGTTACATTGAGTCTTATTAGTGTGCTGTTTTTCCCAAACTTTGTCTCTAGTTCTCAGAAGCTATTTTGTTTCTAAGGTAGTCAGGGAGTGTGAATTTCCTTGACTCTTTTACTTCTTAGAGGGGCATGTTTTGTTGAGTTTAATGAGGAAATGTATTAAATTGTTCACTGCTGCACTGATTGAAGGAAATTTAGAATATTCCAATTGCACTGCTTGAGAGTGGTTATGAAGGAGTCTGGGTTGAAACTAGACAGACTTCTAATGTAGTTATATTGGGTGTCCTTGGGAATTTTGTTACAGATTCTGGTGATATAAGTAGGGTATTGGTCACTTAGGTTGTCAGGCAATTTTGTGAGGTCTGGAATTTAATATCCAACCAAGTGTATATTCGGTACCTGTAGGTTTATTATGCCTAGTGGGAATATTAATACGTTTTGTGAAGCCAAATAGATTAATTGAAATTCCAGATGATTCTTGGATGAGTGAGATCCAGTTCAGATGGTTTCCTGGGAGAGAGACAATGTCACCCATGACATTATATTTTCAAGTATTGATTGATAATCATTTGTCCTGGAAGAAATATATAGGGCAATGCTGCATAAGGATTTATAGGTTCATCGGATGATACTAGGCTATTGGACCTGAGGCCCTTATAAGCCTAGACAAGAATTTTACCCATGTTCCCACAAAGTCAGCACCTGTTTCCCCTGTCCAGCAAGGACACAGGTCGATCCCAGGGGTGTGTTTTCTGTTTCCCATCCAGTCATTCAGGTTCCACCTAAAGAGGGCTAGAGAGGTACTCTGCTTGACATGGAGAGGGAGTCTATTCCACAGATGGGGAGTCTTTGGGACACAAATCTATCTTCCAGGACATTCTATTAATGTCACAGACCAGTCTGAGGCCTTGCGTGCGGGTTGCGTGAGTGGAGTTTGACTTACAGATATGCAGCAACTCCATCAGGACTGTGTCTGAGATGGCCTTGTATCCCAGACACAGGTCACCACTGAGCAGTCTGTATGAGACTGAGTAGAAGGACAGGGCTTTTAGCCTATCTGCATAAGATATATGTTTGAGACCCTGGATTTTCCTGGTCAGGAGCCTCTGTGGTCTCTCCAGCTGCTGCATGTGCTTGGCAAGGTACATGCCAAAGGGGGAATTATACTTGATAATGGGTTTGATAAGGGAGAAATACAGGGATGTTATGACCTCCATGTTCCTAGATGAAATACCCTTACTTATGAGATGGGACATGTAGAAAACCTTCCATACAACAGAGGCAATATGGTGGTCAAAAGTCTGGTTGCTATCAACCTGGGTGCCCAAGTCTTTCACGACTGATTGCATGCTTAGTACATTGTTATTAATGAGAAAATTAGTGGGAATGCCATTTTCCCCAAAGGAGATAATGATGCATTTCTTGGCATTCAGTTTGAGGCCATGCTTCTAGCACCAGTCATTAGTTTGGGTAAGGCCCTCTTGGAGGATATTCACATCACTAAGGAAATTTAAGACAGTCTGCAAATTTGGTCATCCACAGACCACTGGGTTTGGCTTGCACCTCAGAAAAGTATATCCCAAAGTATATCCCAAACAGTAGAGGCCCCAAGACTGATCCTAGGGGTACACCGCTTGTTAGGGGTCAACTACTAGAGGTGGCTTCCCCTATTTTGACTGAGTGAGTTCTATCAGTGAGCCAGTTAGCTACCCATCTGATAACATAAGGCGTGATGCCTAGCTGGGAGAGTTTATCTATTATTCCAGAGTGGAGGATAGTATTGAAGGCTTTGGTGACGTCAAGGTAGGCGCTGTTCACTGTCTTCCCCTCATCTATGGCTTTGGTGACTGTTTTGAAGAAGTCGACCAAGTTTAACAGGCATGATCTCCTTCTGACAAAACTAAACTGTGTGGTGTCAAGCATTTGGAGGTTGCCAGTGTCCTTGTTTATAAAGTCCATGATAATGTGCTCCATGGCTTTGCAGATCAGGCTAATTAAGCTGATGGGCCTGTAATTGCCTGGGTCAGTGGACACTCCACCTGTGTGTAAAGGGATGACAGGGGCTGTCCTCCATTCAGCTGGGATGAAGCTGGTGCTCAGGCTTTGGTTGAATAAGGTGCCTAATGGAGCTGAGAGCTCATACCTGAGTTCATGTAGGACACAGCCAGGGATGTTGTCATTTCTCATGGACACTGTATTTTTTGCCGTTGAGAGGGCATTAAAGAACTGCTCCCTGGTGATGAGGGGAGGGAGGAGGTGTCCCTTTAGTTTTAGGACTGTGACTCTTTAATTTTAGGGCTGTGACTAACAATCAACATAAGAAAGCTGAGATGTTGCTTTTGGGTAGATAGATAGTTTGATAGAGCTTGTGTATAAGATAGTAACTCCAGCCACTATTTTATATTTGCAGTCTATTCTATGGATGCTATATCCTGGAGGGAGAATTTCATCATTCTTGATTTCATTTTAACCAGGTTTCTGTTAATACTAGAATATCTGGGGAATGTTGATGAATCCAAGAGTAGACTTCAACTACATTGTTCTGGAAGTCTCCAGATGTTAAAGAGTTTTTTTTCTTTGCAGATGGTAGGGAAAAGGGTTGTTGTGATTGCTTTTAAGAATGTCTTCCAAACATTCTTCATTGTTTTCAGCTGACAAGTCTGATTCACTTGCTTTGTTAATAAATTGTTCTTGATTCAGATTTGGAATGTGTACTGCTACCGTACTTCAGGTGATAAGAAATATTAGCTAATCTAAGCCCTTAGTTTACTACACTATATCTTGCACTTATAATACGACACTTGTGACTTTGCACCTATCCCCTCACCAGAAACTTGGAAAGCTATTCACTTCCTCAGCAGCCCGAGGAGGCCTTGATCTCCTCACCAACCCCAAACATGGTCAGAGCAAGTCAGGGGGAGGTTGGGAGAGTTCAGTAGATCTAGTAATTGTAGATAAGCACTGAAGCAACAGATAGTCAGCTGTGAGGGAGCCAAAAATACCCCCAAAATTATAACTTATGACTGCATCAAAAATTCTTAAATTATGAGTTGGATAAACTATCTTGCATAGTATCTTCAGTCATATGTCCTGATCACATATGACCCTACTTCTTTTAATGAATAGTTGACACCTTGTTCCTGCATCTGAGACCAAGGAAATTTTCAGCTTCAGAATTCAGACAATGAGTAGAATTAAAACCAAGAGGGTCAGTGTCTTCTTCTTCCCAATTATAATGGAAGAAGAGGAAAAGGACTTAATTTGAAGTCAGTGTCTCCTCTGACTCTCTGACATGTCTCCTACATAAGTGAAGGTGTCACTAAAAATACTGGATGCAGTCTGGTACATTTGGGGTGTATTCCTTTAAAACATTAAATCTTGTACATTGACCTGATCCACAGCCTGAAGGGTAGAGACAAGTGGGCCTGCACCTTCCCCTCCTGTTTAATCCATTACTGTTGATCTCCTGTTTGCTGTCACAAACCCTTAAGTTGCTAGGACATACATAAAACCTGTTGTCTGAAATAAGCCATGAAGGCTTTTAATTTAATTGCCCAACCTAGTATTCTAAATGGCAGTTCCATGACTCTTCCAAATTCATCAGGTTGTATTATGTTAACTGTATA
The DNA here is from genome assembly GCF_019279795.1 of Protopterus annectens. Classification (NCBI taxonomy): domain Eukaryota; kingdom Metazoa; phylum Chordata; order Ceratodontiformes; family Protopteridae; genus Protopterus; species Protopterus annectens. The sequence goes on along the minus strand of NC_056744.1, from coordinate 892,406,993 downwards.
ATTTTCTATGGAGTTATGCTAATCTTCATTAGGTTAATGGGTAGGCACAAACCCATCCATCTGATGTTGTCAATTTTCATTTTATCCTTGACATATGTGTGTGGCTCCAATATCAGAACCAACTTGGCCATTACTACAGCTCGTGCGGGCCCAAAATCTCTCGAGCTTCACCTCTATTCCCAGTCTCTCTCTCTCTCAATTACCTCAGATCTCATTTGGCACTTTTCCAGACACACATGTTCACCAGAGCTCTTGAGCTAAGTTCATATTTTGGATAGTTTCCTTTATATTCCTTTTTCTGTGGTTATCTTATTTTAACTCTATAGTCCTTTTCACTATTCCTCTACCCTTCAAGTTGCATTCGCTGTTCCCTTTCCATACACTCTGGTCTCCATACACTTTTATGTACTTCTTTGCTATCATTGATCATTTCTTTCTCTCTCTCTCTTTCTCCCTTTTCTAAAAATCTGAAAAAAAGACTACTTTCCTGTCTAGGTTTCTTGTTTGAATGTGTTTTTCTACCCTTTCTAGTCTTTTTTTATTTTGGCTGAGAAAACTAAGGCCTTTCTGGCTTCAAAAAATGCGTGAAATGCAGCCATAATATCCCTCTATCGGATTTTCACCTGTAATGTGTTTGCTATTTGGATTCTGTACATTTACAGGAGCATTGTAGTATTTGCCATGGCTTTAGTCACAGGACTCTTGTTGTAAGAAAAAAACAAATTAATCTTCAAAGGTTTGATTCCTTCCACCTTTGGAGAGGCCATATCTGCTCAGGACAAGAGTAAAATGGATGTTTCTTCCCCTTCTTTGTCGGCCTCTTTGGAGAAGGGCAAAAAGAGAAATTTGTCGGTACCAATGTCTCCTTTGGCACTGACACCTAAGAAGTTTAGATTCTCAGCTCCTAAAAGTTCCTTGGAACCAATGGATTTAAGCTGTAAGAGTTTGTTACTGGGAAAATCACCAGTACTGATCACTTATCTTTATTCAAAAGCCTTGATGCTGAAGGGTTCAGAGCAAGAAATATTTCTTCCTGGCTCTTCCTCGATATTGACTACATTGGCGCAGATTATGGCTATAGTGCAAAAAGATGTTTTACCCAGAACTAGTTACTCCCCATCTATTGACCCCTTTGTGGGTGAGTTACCCAAAGTTTTCCTTCAGAGGCCCAAATCACCCACTCTAATGTCAATCCGCTCCACAGAAGTCAAAATGGAGAGACTGGTGAGTAAAATTTTGTGGGGGAGAACTTTTAGAGGACTCCCTTCAGCTAAGACCCCTATGGGCTCAGGAGCAGAACCTTCATTTACTCCTTTATCAACTCCTCCACTGACCTCCTCTGAGGCATCAGAGTTTATAGCTCTGAATCATCTGGCGCCATTTGTATCAGCTCCAGTGACCTCTCTCACTTTGGAATCAGTTATTGCTCTGAGTTCTTTGGTTCTTTTGGATCCAAAGACCTCCTGGGACCATATCTGTCATGTCAGTTCTGAGGGGCAGGAGTCAACTCTAATTTTTTTGGAGTCATACCTGCACCTTGGAGCATTGGCATGGTTCAGTTTGGCTCTGGCTTCTGTCTTGGGAGCTGTTTCCTTGGAGTGGGGACTAACCACAGTTCTGAGGCAGTCTGTGTCAGTTCAGGCTCCTTTCCCACTTCAGGGGGGGGTGGTCAGCCTTCAAGGCAATGGAGAGGGCCTTTTCCTCTTACAGTAACTCAGTTGGTCCCTTCCTTCTTGGAGTATACGACTTCCTCATGCCCAGTTATTCAACCTGTCTCTCCACTGGGTCAGTGAGTACCAAAACCTCAGGAATCTCAGATACAGATTCTATCATCTTCTGATATCTCTCCAGACTATCCCCCTGAGGAGGTTCCTCCTCCGAAGAAGTGCAAGGGGAAGCAGTTAGATTCCCCACAGGAATCAATTACAGAAGACACTGATTTTGATGAAGGGGAGGGGTCCCCAAGGTCAACCTTCGAGTATGTCTCTTTTGGAGACATCCTAGAAATTTTGAAACAGAGGGGGAACTGGAAGTCCCAGAACCCTTCCTCAGAGGAATCGGTTTTCCTGCAGGCTTTCAGTACTCACCCGTCTACCTCTTGGGTGATTCTTCCCACTGAACTCATTCAGATGATTTCTTAGCAGGGGTGGAAGGCTGTGGACACTACTGAACCCACCCCCAAGAGACAAGACAAAATGTTATCAGCACCAGAGGATAATCAGTTCTGGACTAAAAGTTTAGCAGTAGAATAGTTGTAGCGGCCACCATGAAAAAGGAAGTTTCTGAGGAGAGTTCATCTATCCATCCACCCAACAGTGAGTCTTGGGCAATGGGTAGATTTGGGAAGCAGGTCTATGCTTCATCAACCTTCACCTTAAGGTCTTTGAATTTCCTGGAACATTTTACCAGACTTCAAAGGGATCTGATCAAGAAGTTTTCAGATACCATGGCAGGAGCTGTTACTGAGGAAGAAAAAGTTGCTTCCCAGTTGGCTACTCTGGAATCTGTGTCAAATCCATCCATGAGGCTCATTGCATATGCAGCTGAAGGGACCACCAGGAAAGCGGGTTCAGGTGTAGCCAGGCGGGTAGCCCTGGGTGCACACCTATGTGACTTTGAACCACTTCTTTCCTTTTCAGTTCATCTTCATATTTCAATTTTGATGGATCATCTCTGTCCCCAGTTAGAGAGAGAGAAGATATGCAGAAGGAGGAAGATAGACTTTCTCTGCTGAGCGTGTGTTTTCCACCACCAAAATCCTTTTCCAGGAAATCCAGGAGGTGGAAAGATGGGGTTAAAAAATCCAAGGTGAAACTCCAAAAACAAATAGTGCCAGTTCTCCCAGGGGCTGAGAGGGGAACTACAATGGAAGACGCCTTTCATGCAGAAGAGGTAGTCCCCAGAACCAGGGCTTCAGGGACTCTTTTTCTGGGTAAGCCTTTTCATCATTCCTGAAAAGAGGCCCTATTGTCTTCCTCTGGAGGCAGTCAGGGGACACTTATTCTAGTACCAAAGTGCCTGGCTAAATATAACAACAGATTCCTGGGTGCAACAGATTATTTCCAGAGGTTATACAATACCATTTTCCCTTCTTCCCCCTGTATGCAAAAAAATCCCTGATGTTCCAACCAATTAGAGGGAACCAGCAGTTCTAAAAATTCAAAAACTGCTAGAGAAAAGAGTCATCCAAGAAGTCCCACCAGACCAGAGAGGATACAGAATTTACTCAAGATTCTTTTAAGTGCCAAAAAAAAAAACACAGGGGACTGGAGACCAATTTTGGATCTCAGTGTGTTGAATAAATCAGTTTGAAAAACAAAATTCTGGATGGTCACAGTATAGTCCATTCTTCCTTTTTAGAAAAGGATGACTAGATGTGCTCGATAGATTTTCAGGATGTGGCTTACCACATAAAAATGGACAAATGATTCAGGAAATTCCTCTGCTTCCATCTGGGAGCCAGTCATTACCAATTCAGGGTGCAGTCCTATGGTCTCACTACAGCCCCCAGGGTGTTCACTAAATGTATGGTAGCAGTAGCAGCTCACTTGAGACTGCAAGGATTCTGGGTGTTTTTTGTATTAAGACAACTGATTCATTACTGCTCTGACCAGGCATCAATTGATAGAGGCAAGGGATTACGTTCTCAACACCTGTGCATACCTAGGAATAACTGTAAATCATAAAAATCTCAAGTGTCTCTAACTCAGAGTTTAGAGTTCATAGGGGCACTGCTGGATATGACAACAATTGTAGCATCCTTTCCCCTAGTGAGACTTAAAAAATCAGAACTCAGTTTTAGAAAATAATTCACAGCAAGAAGGTAACCATTTGACTAATTTTGCAGGCCCTAAGTTCTATGGCAGCAACAATAACTCTACTTCCCCTTAGCCAAGTATCACATGAAAATTTTACACTGGCTGCTAGCATCTCAATGGTCTATGCTATAACAACCCATGTCAGACCAGATTCTAATCATCAATCATTGCAGGAAGGATCTAGCTTGGTGGATTCACTCCAAAGAAATTCCCCTGGGCTGCCCCGTTGCCATTACAAAACCAAGGCCATAGTGACCATGAAGCCTCCCAGATGGGCTGGGGAGGGCATTTTCTGGGTAAGACCTGTTCAAGGCACTTGGCCCCCCTTAGAGGCCAACTTGCATATGTATGTTCTGGAACTAAGTGCAGTGCTTTTACCATTGTAAGCCTTTCAAACAGGTCTTCCTATGGGAACAATTGCAATTCATATAGATGATATGTCAGTGGTTTGGTACATCAACAAACAGGGAGGAACCAAATTTTGTCCCCTTTGTCAAGAAACACTCAAAGTGTGGCAATGGGTGATCTCTTCTAACCACTTTCTGACAGCAAATCATATTCTGGGGAGTTCGAATGTGATAGCAGACAAACTGAGCAGATGTATTCTCCAGCCTCACAAGTGGTCTCTCAATCCAAAAATGACAGAAAAGATTTTACATCAGTGGGGACAGCCTTGCTGTGACCTGTTCACCTCTCCCCTAAGCAACACGTGCAGCAACTACTTTGCCCTGATTCCCCCTCCAGGGAAGTCACTAAGAGATGCTGTTCTCCACACGTGGCCCTCCAGACTCCTAAAAGCCTTCCCCCCAATGCCTCTAATTCCAGAATTCTTACAGACAGCACTCAGGTTGAAGAGCAAAGTAATCTTCATTGCTCCCTTCTGACCTCAACAGATATGATTTCCCTTTCTTTGGGCTTATCTGATTCATTGACCTTGGACTCTGGACCCAGCTCCAGACCTTCTGTCCTATCCAGGCAGAATATTTCATCCAGATGTTCTGAACCTCAAGCTGACAGCATAGTTCCTCCAGTTCCATTATTTTCCAGGTGTCTTAACCTTTCTTTACTGGCACACTAGATTCTTCTAGCTTGTAATTAGGCTTCCACCCATAAAATATATACTAGGAAATTGAAGAGATTTACCATTTGGGCTCATGAAAGGGATATAGACCCCTTTTCCACTTCTATTGATAATATTTTACACTTCTTAGCCTCTCTTTTCAATACAGGAGCTTCCCTCTTCAGCAATTTCAAATTTCCATGATGGTTTGGAAGAATGTTCATTTTTTTATGATGGTTTGGAAGAACATTCCTTGGTTTCTCATAGACTTTGTAAGTCATTTTTAAAAGGGACACTTTTGCTGAAACCTGCTTTCAAATATCCTACTCCACCTTGGGATCTAAATATAGTGTTGCAAACCATTGTACATTCTCCTTTCGAACCATCTTCAGTGTGTGACCTAAAGTATTTGTCATGCAAAAAATTATTTTTGGTGGCAACAACCTCTGCTAGAAGAATTTCAGAAATTCAGGTTTTATTATGTAATCCATCTTATTTGATTTTCCACAAAGGCAAAGTTTCCTTACAAACAAATCCCACCTTTCTACCTAAAGTAGTATCAGAGTCTAATATCAATCAGACTATTATTGTGCTGGTATTCTTTCCAAACTTTTCAAAAAGAGATGAATACTGTTTGCATTTGCTGGATGTTCACAGACAACTATACTTTTATCTTCACAAGATGAAGGACATGAAAAAAATCTAATGTACTATTTGTGTCCTTTTCAAGTGCTAGGTTTAGTAAACCAGTCATCAAGGTGACCTTAGCCAGATGGCTCAAGGATTGTATTTTCTTTATCTATGACAAGAAGAAAGTTGTCTTGCCAAGGCCTGGGAAGGCACATTCTACAAGGTCTGTTGCCACTTCAGCAGTTTACCAGTCTAGAGTTTCAGTGGATGATATATGTGCAGCAGCTACTTGGGCTTCTCCACAAAACTTTATTACTTATTACAGATTGGATTTGGTCTACAGGGGAAGAGCAACCTTTGGGTCAGTGGTGCTCAGGAATGTCCTTTCATGAGTCCTCCCAAGGTCTAAGGTAGCTGGGGACTCTTCTCCATATGTCAAGGATAAAATGAAAATTTATAACATCAGATAAAGAAGTTATGTAGTTACCATAGCTTTCCATCTGTATTGTCCATTTTCATTTACCCTTCCTCCATCCCCCGGCTTTTGAAGACTCTTTGTTGGAAAGGATAATGAACATATAACTTATTTGATCATTAAAGCATAGCGGATATGGCTTTGGTTCAGGCCTCCTTATCTACGACTTTATATCTAATCTGCAAATTTGATCTAAGGTAATTGGGAGAGAGGGATTGTGGGTAGAGGTGAACCTCGAGAGTTTTTAGCCCACGTGAGTTGTAGTAATGGCCGAGTCAGTTCTGATAACAGAACCAAACCCATATGTCAAGGTAAAATGAAAATGGACAACACAGATAGAACACTATGGTAAGTATATAACCTCTTTTTTCCCAGTGTCTGTTAGTACCTCAGTATACCTACGTTTAGTATTTAATACATTAATTCTGCTAGCTCTGAAATCTGAGAAGGGTAAAAAGTAAGGAACTTTTAAGTTTCTAGCAGGGACCTAGCTAGGGTGGAGAGAAGGAAGAGTCACACCAAATGTAAAGTGCCATGGGTGCCATCATCAGTATCGTCATTCAGTTTCTGAATGCTAATGCTGAATTTGCAATCAAGTCTAGAGTGTTAAGTGCTCTGTGCGTGTGTGGTGCAGTGTAGTACTTGTATTTAGAAAGCAATGGAGATTCTGCATTTTTGGTCAGTCCCTGAATAGTAGTCAGTTAACCTTTTCCTGGTATTTTCTAAGTGTATGTTGAAGTTGACAGATATATCTAACTAAATCTCTATGGCAATGTTATTGTGAAAAAGATTAGCAATCCATCCATCCATCCATCCATCCATCCATCCATCCATCCATCCATCCATCCATCCACATTTTTGCACATGGGAATGGGGTGTCACGTCAACAGTGATAATTATCTGGAGCCAGCGTTCTTGCTGCAGGGTGACTAGCCCTGATGCGGCAATGGTGAGGGGGTTTTGTTTAATTTTTGCTTGGTTCCACAGAGCATTGTTTTTGCTTTGGATGGGATAAGAAATGTTTTTGTTGCTGATCCAGGTGAATAAGTTAAGGAATACTGTGACTGTAGTTCATCTTGCAGGATTGTTAAGGATTTGTAAGATCAGATAAGACCAGATAATTAATGTAGAAAGTAGGGGGAGATGTGGGAGATCAGAGGGTAGTTTGGTTATGGAGATGGAGAAGAGTAAGGGAGTAAGGATGTATCCTTGTGGTACTCCTAGTTTGACTTTGGCTAGCGGTGAAAGGGATGATTTTTACACTGTAGTGATGAATAGGACTAAGTAAGGCATTTGGACTAATACCTATGTCAATTAGGTGGTTTTGTAGTATGTTGTGATCTACAAGGCCAAATTGCTTAGTCAGGTCAATAAATATGGAACAAGTAAGTTCCCCTTTGTTCATTCCTAAGAAATTTTGGTCTGTAAGGGTCCAAATGGCTGTTAGTGTGCTGTGACCTGACAAGAATCCAAGTTGTTTGGATTAGAGGAGATTGTAATTACTGATGCAGGATGTAATTTGGGTATAGATTAATTTCTTTTAAGATTTTAGCAACTGTTGGAAAGATGGATATTTGATGGTAATAAAAGAATTTGGAGAGACTTGTTTGTTTTCTGGAGGGTTTTAACTATTGCAACTTTCCAGATACCTGGAATGGTATTTTGTGTTAGTCACAGATTATATATGTTGGACTGGTTTAACAATGTATTCTGTGCAATGGTAGATGAACCAGGGGTAGAGACCATCTGTGCCTGGGGAACTGTGAATTTGTTTTTAATGTATTTGAAATAAAATAGCTGGGTATTAGGGGGGTGCTCAGGAATATAGGCTGAATGATTAGTGGAAAGATTACTAAATTCTGTGAGAAAACCAGGACTGAAAGTATTGAAAAGTATTGTGATTGCATGAAGGATTGTGGATTCCTGATAGTTTATTGACTTCTTTCTACAACTGTTTAGGGGTAGTAATTAATGAGTTTTGTTGGGTTTTCATCAGTCGAGGTTTATGGCATCTTGGAATACTTTGAACGTTTTTTTAGTTGGGTAAAATGTTTCATAGTTTTGGGATTATGGTTAGCCTTCCGCATATGCCATGCTTTGCCTTTTAAGTTTTAATAGAAATTTCAACTCAGTGAACCAGTCATTCTTTTTGACTTGCACAATCTAATTAGTAATGGAACACATGTGCTTTGTAGATTTTAGAGAGTTTACTGAAAGATTCTTCTGCAAGGTTGTAGTAGATTTTAGGATATTTGATCAGTTTATTGTTATGAGAGTTGACTTAAAGTTATTGAAGTTGGAATCAGAATTTTGGTCTGAAAGAGAAACAAGCTGAAGTAGATTTTTTTGCACTGGGAAATACAGGAAAAGGCTGATTAGACAGTGATCCCTCAGTGATGGAGGATGAATTGTATTATCTGAGACTAGAGAGAGGTTGCTGATTATACATAGATCTTTTAAAGAATGTGTTTTTGTTTTGAGGATGGGGTGAGTGTGTTGTTGCACTAATTGCAATAGACTGTTGTCAATAGGTTTATAACATCATTATGGTTGGGGACGAGTAGGCTGAGATTAAAGTCACTAAGTAGGTTGTTGATGTGCTTGTTTGTTTGTGGTGCTAATATTGGGTAAAAGAGTGTTGAATTTTCCTAGACATTCAAAGTCTGGGGGGTTGGAAACTGTAAGGTTGAGAACTTTGTAATTTGTGTTGAGTATTTTGACAGCTAGTTATGAAGATAGTCAGATAATGGACTTGCTTGAAATATGACTTGAATATTTAGGTGGGATTTGAAAAGTAGGAGTGTTCCTTCTCCAGTACTGGGTCCAGGTCTGGTATCTAAGTAGTAGTTATATGAGATGAAGAAGTGGTGAATATGGGATTTGTGTTTTTTTTTTAATCCAAGAGTGGCTAACAGACTAAGGCCATGCTGTGTGGTAAGGACATTTACTTGGTCTATTTAGTTTTGTAGGCTTTGTGCCATTATTAGCAAACAGATGAGGAGAGTAATATGTGTCCCTCGGTCTGAGTCCAGCTGCTGTGCACTCTTAAATGGTATAGTGTCTCACTGACAAGAATCCAGGTGCTGTAGTTGTCACTCTTTCAGTCCTTGTGGGGAAAGCTTCTCCCTGGTGAGTAAAGTGATCTGGTGATCAGTACCTTGTAACAAAAAAAAAATACATTTTCACTGTCTTTGGAAAAGGCTTTCTTAAAATCTGTCTGCATATTCTCCTGTTTTTATTTTTTTAGGTGATACAAGAACTAAACATAGGCAAACTTCCTTGGGTTACATCAGTCACAAACTAATACTACTGACTCCATTTGGGTACCTCTTTTCTCATGCCTTATCCGTGTCAGTTTTGCTTAAGATGGTGTAGTATAACATTTCAGAAAACATGACTAGACTTTATTTAATTCCAACAACAGTTTTCATATACAGCATGGTGCCATGGCTGCTTCTGATTGAATTCTCCAAATTCAAGATAAATCTGCCTTAGCACCTTTTAGTTTTCCCACTGCACACATTATTGAATATCTTTGTTATTATGTTGCTGTCTCACATCTGTCATAGACACTTTTGGCAACTATGACATAACATTTTACAATGTTGCCATGTCAAGAAAGAACACAAGATGTTAAAACAGGTTACTAACAGACATTCTCCTGGAAGTTAACCCCCAAAAGGCTTCTTCCCACACCACTGATCTAAACTCTTCTTAAAGATATTTAAGTACTTAATTATTATTGCATCGTCCGTCCTACTCTGAACTAAAAATAGTCCCTTCCAATTTTTGTGTTTTGTATTTGTTTTCTAATTCTACCGATAACATTCTAATTGTGCATTCTTCAAGTGCTTATACATCCAGATAAATTCACCTCATAAATCCATGTAGTTATAAAAAAAAAAAAAAAAAAAAAACTGATACACTTGAGCAAATAGTAAAAAATAAAATAAATTAACATACTATAATCTTTATTTTTTGCAAAATCATTTGCAACTTCAACAACAGATTAATGGAAAATGAACTTAATTGTAAAACAAAGATGCTTTATAACCTGAGAAATACACTTTAATGACTGTGGATGTGGAGATGGTAGAGTGAATGTGTTGAAAATATTTTATCCACCACATAACAGGGGAAATTGCTATTATAACAATTATGCACTGAAGGTGAAAATGGATCATTTTCAGAAGTTATACTTCCATGGAAACAACAAAACTATATACAACTTACACAGTTGTGTAAACTAAAACAAATTAAACACTGTAACTTAAGAAAAAAAGTACAGCAAGCACTATAAAACAAAAATAGTAGCTCTCTTTGGAGTGGATGCAGAGGAAGCTAAGAGGGTAGGCAATCTGGGCTTTGCTACTATATACAGCTTTTTTTTTCTTCTTTTTTTTAATTTGAAATCCATGAGATGCATAATGCCTTGCAGATTCTCATTTTCCCATTACTGATTCATCATTTGTCATGCAGAGCCTACCACTGTGTAAGAATCTTCCTTTCTGTACCCACAGATGTACCACTGAGATTGCAGGGTTTAGTCTGTATAATATACTGCCATTAGAATAATTTCCTAGGTAGCATTTCAGAGTAAAATTATGTGGAAGAAGGATGTTGCTGTGTTTGAACAACACTTACAATTTTGTGAAAATGAACTAGTGTTTTACCTAAGAAGGTAGTAAGCTATTAATGGCTTGAACACTTACATCATTAGCCAATGCCATCAAGAACACTGCCTTCACTTCTGGAGGTCACCACTCCATAAAGTCAAATGATATAAGTTAATCAGAATAGGTCATTAACATGTTGCAGTTGTATATCAGAAAACTCCATGCAGGAAAATGCATCATCCCTTGAATGATTACTGCTATTAAAAGAATAAAATGACAACCACACCTACAAACTGGAAATATTTCCTACATTTGATGGTTTCTGCAGTGCTGATATCTCTGGATTACTCTTAAGTGGTGTTCATGTCATTTTTAATTAAATTTACCCCCAAAAATGTCATAGCAAGAACTACTGTGCGTTTTTGATTTTATTATTAGTTATACCTATTAAGAGTACATTAGGTAATTAAAACATTTTCTGCAGTCTTTTGTAATGTCATTTTCAAAATGACTACTGTGACTTCCTGCTTTGTTTATTTATAGGGTATAGCATCATAGGAGGATACTAGGTTAATGGCCCTAGGGCCTTTACAAGCCTAGCCATGTAAAAACCAGAGTACCCTTATTTTCCATAATTAGATGGTTGTTGATAGCAGAGTGATTCTGTGATCAGCACCAACTGCCCCTGCCCAAGAGGGATATAGGTGCTACCCCTGGGGTGAATTTACTGTCACCCATCCAGATGTCATGGTTGCACTTGAATATGGTCATTGAGGAACTCTGCTTCACATGGAATGGGAGTTTATTCCTGAGGAATGGCAATCACTGGGAGATATATCTGACTCCCCAGCCTGTTCTGTTAATGTCACAGGCTAGGTTGAAATCCCTGGAATAAGTTATTCTTGTCCCATTTGATTTGCATATGTGTAGCATTTCCATTAGGGCAGGGTCCGAGACTGCTCTGTAGGCCAGGCATAGGTTGCCTCTTAGCAGCCTGTATGATACAGAGTACAGTGACAGGGCTTTCAGTCATTCCATGTATGTCATGTTTTGGAGGCCCTGGACTATCTTGGTTAGAAACCTCTGCGGTCTTTCCAGTTGCTGCAGGTGTCTGGTGAGGTACATACAGAAGGGGGTATTGTACTAAATTAGTGGTCTGATAAGGGTTGAGTACAGAGGAGCTATAACCTCCCTGGTCTTGAATGTGATGCCCTTATTTATGAGATATGCAGTGTAGAATGTTCTTCTTACCACTACAGATACATGGTGATCGAAGTTTAGATTGCCATCAACCTGTGTTCCCAAGTCTTGTACCACTGAGTTTGAGCTTAGAGACTGCATCTGAAGAGGGTTATTTATTCTATTTCAGTGAATCAGACTTACCTGTGTGCAGCAATCCTGTCAAAAGCCATTTCAGGTGTATTTGAATATTAAGCTTGAAACTGTTGCTAATGCATTTTTGTTTTGTTCAGACTCAGAAATTTAGCTCCAGAACGGGCTTCCTAGCTGATGTGTAAGACTAAAAGTTTGTTTCTGACAACATACATCTATAAAAAGACTGAAAGTGCAATATGTACCTAGATTTAAGGGTTTTTATTGGTCCAGTAGTTAGATTGTAATTGTTAAAATCAGCAACCTGCTTAAGTACTTTCTTTTCTTAAAGGTGTAAAGGTACAGATGTAGTTACCCTTCCCATTCATTATCTTGCCTGGAAGGAATGGAAGGAAAGAAAGAAATGCAGTGGGTGATGTGAAAAATACTGTAACATTTCATAAAAAACACAATATGTTGACACACAGAGAAAATGCAGAAACAAGCTCAATAAAGAAACGGGGAGTAATATTTAAATCTCATTTCTTTTGTGTGAAGCACCACTGAGCAGGATTAATAGGAAAACAGTTTGTGCTGAGGAAAATATGACAATGTGGAAAACAAATGTATAAAGCAGAAATAGACTTTTATTTAGAGAAATACAATTAAGAAAAAGAGATTGTGACAGCAGGAGGCAATGTTTTGGAGCAACATGTGAAGACACATATTCACAAAAGACTTATGGATGCATAGAACATTATCTAAACAAATGGGAAAAATAACCTGTAATGAAATTCTAACAGCATGGAGGAGGCAAAATGGATAGTAGAAAGGAAAAGATGCAAGGGTTGTTTGTAATTCATTCTGCCATATTACAAAAGGTTACAAAATGGTAAATATATCAGAATCAAGTAGGTCTCATCTATTAGCAGTGTCTGTTGTTTTTGCTTCTGCCTCTGGGCATATTTGCTGTGTGTGCTTTGTCAGGGATTTCTGATACTGTTCTTATGGGACAGCAGACTGGCTCCTTCCCAGCAATGGAAGGCATATAAGTATCAAGCCATCATTCTGCCATTGCAGAAGGTCTAGGCTTCATCATTTATAACTTTCCAAAAGTACTAGCAGTGAGCAGCAGGTATTGCATGCATAAGCATTTGTATGCAGCATGCACTCCTATCCTTAGTACAGTGAGCAGCAGGGTGGTGCATGCATAAGCATTTGTATGCAGCATGCACTCCTATCCTTAGTACAGTGAGCAGCAGGGTGGTGCATGCATAAGCATTTGTATGTAGCATGCACTCCTATCCTTAGTGCAGTGAGCAGCAGGGTGGTGCATGCATAAGCATTTGTATGTAGCATGCACTGCTATCCTTAGTGTAGTGAGCAGCAAGGTGGTGCATGCATGAGCATTTGTATGTAGCATGCACTCCTATCTTTAGTACAGTGAGCAGCAGGGTGGTGCATGCATAAGCATTTGTATGTAGAATGCACTGCTATCATTAGTGCAGTGAGCAGCATGGCAGTGCATGCATAAGCATTTGTATGCAGCATGTACTCCTATCCTTAGTACAGTGAGCAGCAGGGTGGTGTATGCATAAGCATTTGTATGTAGCATGCACTCCTATCCTTAGTACAATTAGCAGCGTGGTGGTGCATGGATAAGCATTTGTATGTAGCATGTACTCCTATCCTTAGTACAGTGAGCAGCAGAGTGGTGCATGCATAAGCATTTGTACGTAGCATGCACGGCTATATTTAGTAATATACAGCACATCAGCAAATCTCTATAAGCAGAGGCATCTAGCCTATACTGGGCTGTACTTTGGCGGTGGACAGCAGTCATTTTCTACCTGCTATGCACAAGATCTGCCACTAAGAAGGCATTTGCTCCTTTTTGTAGCTAATACCCTGTTGTCCATTCCCAAATCCTGGTCAATATCATAATAAGCAAATGCATTTCTACTCTTCCTTACCTAGTGGCTGGGCAGTGATAAGCTATTATGCCAGTAGTACTTAAAATTCCTGCAATATATAGCTATAAGATATATTATTTCTTCACCTTTGTAATGTGACCATACTAATGAGTCTGTGTTGTAATGTGACCATACTAATGAGTCTGTGTATCATTTCTTCCAGGTCTGTAGTATGCGCAGTTTGCAGAAGTATCACATTTCAGTGCAGTATTTCCTGGTGAGACCAGGTCTGAACTTTATACAAAAAGAAGTCTCAGAACCCTAATATCTGTTTTCATGTTTTGCATAACAGAAGATTCATGCAATCATAGACTGCGATAACACATAACTTATGATACAAAAACAGCTTGATGCATATACAGAGTCTGCTCATTTTACCAGAAATTACATTACTGGAAAATCTTACTTAACAAATATCTAATATTTTTTACTTCTCATATAAATTATGATGAATTTGCATCATGCATTGTTGGAAGTTCAGGTGTCTCTTAACTCTGCAGATACCTCAGAAAGGCTTTTTGTGTACCTCCTGCCTCTGTATAGATTTATTCCTTACATTTTCTCTGAGGCTATGCACAGCCTGCCATCAGACACTACCATTTTGTATACAAGCATCTCATTTTTATGGAAAATGCAGACCTCTTGCACCCATTTGATTTAAGTGAGCTGCCTAAAAGGTTTAGATTAAGCAGGCAGGAAAATGCATCATCCCTTGAATGATTACTGCTATTACATGTTCAGTTCAGTAAAGAAAATTATTAGCTGTAAATGGTGGTTGCAACAAAACATAAGGTAACATGGTAGATAAAGATTTACAAAATTGGAATTACTTACCATACGAAGCACGCAGCTGAATGTTCCCCACTTGGCATGTGCACTATGTAGAAAATAAATGTAGCAATGCTGAGTCATATAGTAGGCAGACTTGCAGCTTAGTGAGGTATGTTGAGATTAGTCACATGTGCTGTAATGCCTGCACATGTAGTGCATTGAAAGTCACTCTATGCTCTTACTGTAGCTCTTTGTCCAGCAACGGTGAATAGCACAATATAAATCCTACCAGGCCATATGCTGTGGAGCTGCTTAAATGTTATACCCCAACATATTAGCCCCACATTATGTTGTTGGAGGCAATGGTTTACTGTGTAAGGGGTGGCTGTAATAGTTTCCCTTGCAACTTTCTGCAGCTCACTGCACCACTTTTTCATTTCTCTTGATGGGTTTTTGTTTTAGGCTTATGTTCTGCATAACTGAGACGCACTTATCTTCAGAACTGAGCTACTGAATTCCATTCTATGTCCAAAGCTTTGCAGGTTTATTTCACTCAGCTGACAACTTTTTCAAGTGCTAATAGACTGAAATGGACAAAACAGCTTTCAGTTAAACTTAGAGGTAAGTTTCCCCCAAAACATATATATGCCTTTTCCAAGGTCACCCAACAGTGAAGAGAAAAAAGATACCTCAACCAAACGTCAGAGTCCCAGCCTTGCAAAGTTTTGAATTAATGTTTTATATATATATTTATTTTTGGTTACAAGTAACCTGATCTTAATATTTTTGGTAGATGTTCTACAAGTCCCAGCTACCCCTTGCTGATTCATTATTCTATGTAATACTGCAACAACGTGTTTTCCTTATGTCCATTGGCCATAAACAATTAACCTTTACATTAGATTCTATAGAAATAACATCTAGATTTTCCTTTCTTTCTTTCTTTCTTTATTTCTTTCTTTCCTTAGGCATAGGTTCCCCTTAGGTAATAAACTACATGCTTTGCTTTTTTAAAAACACACAACGAATGCCATACCATGACTGAGCTTGTTAACAGCAATCTTCAGCAATCTTTTCTTTTTTTTTGGCAATTTAATTAAGTGTGATTTTACTTAGCATTTCATTAAACAATCAGTCTTTTTAGGCGTGACTGTAACTTTATATATGTAATACTCTTTTTACACATTCCTGTGCCATAATCAAATAAACTACATATGTTCCCAGTGGAAATGTCTGCAACATATAACTATCCGGTTTAACAAAACAAAAAAGAAACTTCTCCAGGTTGTAATGTATTTCTGTAAGGGAGCACTTGCCAAAGCAAAGTGAACATGTTTTTTACAGTTGCTGTTCTAAATCTGTGGTTTGTGGCCTTTTTATCTATGCTTAGAAAGGGAAATGAAACAGGTGAGACTATCACGGAAGGCCCATATAACATTTGGAGCAAAAGAAAGGGGAATAAGTGAAGTTAAATGCCACAGACTTTAGCAGAAAAACATAAACAAGGACTGAGAATAATATCATGAGGCCCAGACTGTCTGTCCTTTCTTCGGTGCTGTCTCTATAGTTCCTAATGTGGCTTCATAATTACATTCATTTTATTATGGACTTCTTTCATCGTGTCCTGTGTTGCATATCTTTAACAAATCTGACAAGAGTCCGATTCATGTGTCCCGAATGGTTTCTTTCAATAAATATTTCCTCACATTACTCCTTAGCCTGCCACTTCCATCGTAATGTCTTGCATCCTCATTCATAAACTTTTCCCACCAAGAGTTGCCACATGCAGTTGTCCTCTTCAGAGCTTTGCAGATGTGATGGTTATTGTTATACCTTATTTCTTGCTTCTTATCTACTGTGTTCATGTTGGCCTGTCATTCTGAACTACAGACTATTCAGTCAAATCCAACACCATCTTTATCGTCCCTTTTGAAATACCTTCACCCTGTAGTCATACTTACAAAGAATTAGCCTAGAGAAGTGGGCAGTGGGTTTGAATAAAAACCTTTACCAGTGACATGCACACATATATCAGCATCACCTTTTTGCATTGGGTCCAGCTTTTCTGTCTGACTTTCAAGCATTTTCTTTAAGACACTGGCACATGATTAGAATAGGCATGGATTTTTTTCATATGAATACCCTAACTCACTTACACACCTGACCCCTAGCTCAAGGCTGCTCGCACACTTACCGGGTACCCCCGCTTGTCGAATACCGTTTATCTTTTTTATATTGTCTGTCAGGAGTTTCCTTCCTGATATGGAACTTCTCAGGGAAGTAACCAGAATTTATAAAATTATGTACCAACTTCTAGAATGTATCCCCATAAACAAGTGTAGCCCCCACCCCCTCCTCCAGTCACTAGACAGTGCATGTTTTTGGACAGCACCTATTCAGTGCAGTAAAAGGG
The DNA here is from genome assembly GCF_019279795.1 of Protopterus annectens. NCBI lineage: Eukaryota > Metazoa > Chordata > Ceratodontiformes > Protopteridae > Protopterus > Protopterus annectens. The sequence goes on along the minus strand of NC_056744.1, from coordinate 892,389,926 downwards.
GAAAATCAGTGAAGAAATGACAAAATTAAGAAACTTGAACAAAGCATTCTGAAAAAAATATAACCATAAATCTTGTTTAATATATTTTATTATGTAAAATAAATAAGCTACCTTGTAACTTGCATACTTTGGTATACACAGTGTATGCCTTGTTATGCCCATGTAATTCCTCATCCCACACTTTGTACCTTTAATGGAATATTAATGAACTTTGGAACACAAAGTTATTCCAGACTGACTGAGTTCTACAATATGTATTACTTTGAAAAAAATTTACAGAAAGTGAAGGAAGTCTGCAGAGTATTAAGCCCACTATTATTCTCTATATCAAATGCAAATTTTTCTAATTAGAGAAAAAGTAAAAGAAATAAAGCAGAAAGAAGGGAGATGAAAAAAATAAGCTGATATATTAAACAGGTGTTGAAATGTAACTTAAGAAATAAGGCAGATATGTACTTACCATAATGTTCCATCTGTGTTGTCCATCTTTATTTACCCTTAACACATGGGTTCAGTTCCGATATCGGAACCTACTCAACCATTACTACAGCTTGTGCAGGCCAAAAACTCTCTAGCTTCATCCTTACCCATAATTCCCCTGTCACAGTTACCTCAGATCGAGTTTGCAGATTAGAAACAATGTGGAATAAAGGAAATGTTAATGGAAACCATATCTGCTATGCTTCGATACATGCCATAATCACTATGAAGGTGTCCATTCCACCAAAAAAAAAAAACTAAAGGCCAGGGGATAGAGGGAGGGTAGTCAAGGGTAAATGAAGATGGACAACACAGATGGAATGCTTTGGTAAGTACATAACTACTTTATCTGATGTTGTCAGTCTTGTAGGCAAGACACTGATCACCTCTGTGTAATCTATATGATACCAAGTAGACTGATAGTGATTTGAGCTTATCCACATAGGACAGGTGGTGGAGGCCATGGATTCTCTCTGGGAAGTATTTCTGTGGCCTTTCCAGTTGGTGCAGGTGTTTGGAGATGAATATACCAAACAGGGCGTTATACTCAGTTATTGGTCTGATGAGAGAGGATTATGGAAAGGTAATAACCTCCTTTTTTCTGGATGCAATCTCTTTACTTATGAGATGAACCAAGTAAAAGGCTTTTCTGACCACTGCCGCTATTGGCTTAGTTCATGGTGTCATTCCAAGTGGATCCAGTATCTGTCTGCCTGGGATGACATTGTCGACAGGCCTCGATGCTTTGCCAGAGATGACCTTCACCTGTCACCGCTGGTTTTCCAGATCCTGGCCAAGGCTCTCACCTACCCCATTGTGCCTTTTTTAGGCAATGTCCCAAAGACAAACCTTCCAACTTAAAAGATCTGTCAAAAATCAAATTGAAGGTCATGCTGCATAATGCTAGGAGCCTTAGCCTGAAAATGGACTCACTGGAGGCCCTCCTTGTACAAGAAGATGCTGATGTCTGTGTGGTCATGGAAACTTGGTTCAGGGCTGTGGAGAGCACCCCTGCCTTACCAGGCTATACCTCATTCCACAAATTCTGACCCCAAAATGAGGTCGGGAAGATTAAGGGTTTTGGTGTTTCTATCTTCATTAAGGACAGGCACACCTCCAGACTGGTTTGCCAGCATGATGCACTGGAACTACTCCAGGTACAACTGACAGTTTCGGGGAGAGGGGATTTAGGGCAAAGTAGCTGGTGCACTTGTTGTTTAGTGGAGATGGATTGAGAGACCACTTGTGAGGCTGAAGTATTCATCTGTTCAGTTTGTCTGCTATGACATTGGAACTGCCTGGAATGTGTGTCACTGTCAGGAAGTGGTTGGAAGAGATTGCCAATTGCTACACTAAGAGTGCTTCCTGACAAAGGGGGTAGAACTTGGTTCCTCCCTGTTTGGTGATGTACCAAACTACTGGCATATTATCTGTTTGAATTGCAATTGTTCCCAGAGGAAGAGCTGATTGAAAAGCTTGCAACACTAAAAGCACCACTCTTAGTTCCAGAACACTGATATGCAGATTGGCCTCTAAGGGCGATCACGTGCCTTGGACCGTCTTACCCAGATAATGCCCCCCCCCATCTGGGAGGCATCTATGTTCACTACGGCCTTGGGCTCCAGGAGAAAAGGAGCAGCCCAGGATAATTTCTTTGGAATGAATCCACCAAACTAGATCCTTCCTGCTAAGATTGGTAATTAGAATTTCGTCCGACATGGGTGGTATAGCAAAGACCATTCAGATGCCAGTAGCCATTGAAGAATTCTCATGTAAAATCTGGATAGGGGAACTAGAGTTATTCTTGCTGCCATCGACCCTAGGGCCTGCAAGATTAGTTGAACAAGTACTTTCCTTCTGTGGATTATCTTCTGAACCTGGGTTATAATTCTTTGAAGTCTGGCTGAAGGAAGGGATGCCACAGTTGAAGTTGTATTCAGTACTGCCCTTATAAACTGTAAGCACTGAGTTGGAGTCAGATGCGATTTTTCATGATTTACCATTATACCTAGGTATGTAATCCCTTGTCTCTATCAAATGATGCCTGGTTGAAGCGGTAATGAGATAGTCATCCAAATACAGAAACACCCGGAATCCCTGCAATCTCACGTGAGCTGCTACTACTGCCATACATTTGCTGAACACCCTGGGGGGCTGTGGTGATGCCAAAGAGCAGTGCTCTGAATTGATAATGACTGTCTCCCAGCTGGAAGTGGAGGAATCTTCTGGAGCATTTGTCCATTTTTATGTAGTAATATGCATCCTGAAGATCTGTTGAGCACATGCAATTGTCCTTTCCCAAAAAAGGGAGAATGGACTGTACCGTGACCATCTGGGATTTCATTTGGCAAATAGATTTGTTGAGTACACTGAGATCCAAAATTGGTCTCCAGTCCCCTGTCTTTTTTGGCACTAAAAGAAATCTTGAGTCAAATCTAGATCCTCTCTGGTCTGGTGAGACTTCTTGGATAACTCTTTTGTCTAGCAGCTTTTGAATTTCTAGAGCTGCTGGTTCCCTCTGATTGGGTGGAACATATGGAATTTTCTTGTGAGTGGTGGGAGGACTGGGAAATGGTATGTTATAACCTCTGGATATGATCTGTTGCACCCAGGAATCTGTTGTAGTATTTTGCCAGGCATTTTGGTGCAAGGATAAGTGTTTCCCAACTGCCTCCAGAAGAAGACAATTGGGCTTCCCTTCAGCAATGCTGAAAAGGCTTATCTGGAAAGGAGTCCCTAAAGCCCTGATTCTGCAGACCACCTCTGCCATGTGGATGGCATCTTTCACTGTAGTTTCCCTCTCTGCCCCTGGGAGAACTAGCATCACATGTATCCTGGAAAGCCCCCTGGGATTTCCTGAACCACATTTTTCCACTGCCCCTCTGATTCCTGGAAAAGGATATTTAGGGAGTGGAAAAACATACACCCACTGCAGACAGGGTCTTACCATCATTTTCACACCTGGATAAAATCTGTCTAACTTTTGGGCCAAAAAGAGATGATCTGTCAAAGGGAGCATTGATGAATGAAGACTTAAATGGTTCGGCAAAGTCAAAAAGGCACATCCAGGCATGTCTTCTTATGGCTACGCCTGAACCCACCACTCGGGTAGTCCCTTTGACTGCATGTACAGTGAGCCTTATGGATGAGTTATACACAGACTCCAGGGTGGCCAACTTGGAACAAACCTTGTCCTGGACTCCCTCAGTAATAGCTCCTGCAAGGGTATCTGACAACTCTTTAATCAGGTCTCTCTGGAGTCTTGTAAAATGTACCAGGAAATTCAAAGGCCTTAAGACAAAGGTTGATGAAGCATAGACCTGCTTCCCAAACCTATCCACTGCCTGGGACTCTCTACTGGGAAGATGGATAAAGGAACTTTCATCAGTCAGATCTTTTTAGTGGCAGCCACCACAAACATAGCATCTACAAATGGACTTTTAGCCCAGAAGTACTTGTCCTAGAGGGCAGATAAAATTTTGTCTGATCTGTTAGGAATAGGTTCAGTAGTGTCTGGCACCTTCCATGCCCGGTGCGAGATCAACTGGATAAGCTCATCGCCAGGAGGAATCACCCAATAGGTAGACGGATGAGTACCAAAAGCCTGCATGAACACTGACTCATCTGAGGAAGGATTTTTGGGACTTCCAGTCACCTCTCTGCTTTAAAACTTCCAGGATGTCTCCAAAGGAGACATCATCAAGGCATGACCATGGGGACCCTTCTCCTAAATCAAAATCGGTGTCTTCTGTGAAAGACTCCTGAGGAGAATCTAATTGCTTCCTCTTGCACTTTCTCGTTTGGGGAACCTCCTTAAGAGGATGGTCTGAAGAGGTATCAGAACAGGACAGAACATGAATCTTTGGGTCCTGCAGATTAGCTACTTGCTGCCTCCATGAAGAACAGGTCAAATAAGAGAGCATGAGGATGGAATGTGCTCTGAGGAGGATGGGACCGACTGAGAGACCATTGTGGACAAAGCCCTCTCCATTGCCTGGAAGGCTGGCCCCCCAATAGGGAAGAGAGCCCAGAACCAAGAAAGACTGACTCAGAACCATGGTCACTCCCTGCTAAGATGAGACAGCCCCCCAAAGCAGAAGCCGGTGGCGAACTGCACTGTGCCGAAGCTCCAAGGGGCAGAGATAGGTCTGAAAAAACTGAGTTGACACCAGCTCTTCAGAACTGTCAGGGCAGATGTGGCCCTAGGAGGACTCCAGATCTGACAGAACTGAAGAACTCAAATAAATAATTGGTTCTGAAGGGAGAGATATCTCTGAAACTTATACGGTTGGTGCCAGAAGGCTTGGAGCTGACATCTTTAAAACCTCAGAAGAGGTCAGAGGAAGAGTAACAATAGGGGTAGAAACTGAATCTGTTCCAAAACCCAAAGAGGTCAGAGCTGAGGGGAGTCCTGTAAGTCCTCTTGCCAAAAGAAACTTATTCACTAGTTTCTCCATATCAAACTCAGTGAGACTTTTGATGGAATGGACAGAGGTCTAAGAAGGAAATTTCGGTCTCTGTAAGAAGACCTTGGGCAATTCACCAGCAAAAGGATCAACAGAAGGTGAATAGACCACCCTTGGCAAATCAAGTAGTTGAATTGTCTGTGCCAACATAGCTGGCGTCAAAGATAAAATGTCCTGACAGAAGTCATCTGAATAATTCTAAGTTAAAGTGGACTATTAGTATTGCAGATGTTGCTGTTGGCAAATGAGTATGCATTTCAGTGTTTCAATTACAAGGGCCTGCTGCCCTTGAAAAATAAATGGCCTATGTTGCATTAAAAAAATTGGTGTGCTATGATATTGCCACAACATTTCCTGACCTAGATTAGCTTCACAACAGGAAATAGCTGGTGAAAAGCATCCACTCATTCATACTTAATTACTAGGCATGCAATCCAGAAGACCATTAAGAAGTTTAGCCAGAATTCCCAGTTTCCCAAAGCACTGTCTGGTTAAGTAAGTTGCTCAAGGTCACAGAATAGGTAAATGAAGGTGAAAAAATTCAAACCATGCACCCTTGGCATAGGAAGTAAACCATTATCAAGTCAGAGATTTAGTCCTCTGCATTAAACTGAATGTTATAATACCCAGTAAACACAGTCCCCAGGATTCAATAAGCTATTTTTTCCATGCAGAAATAGTGCAGCAGCTCCTGCATGGAATATGGCCACCGAGCGATCCAGTAAACAAGGCTGGGGGTGTGCACGAGCCTGCTAGCACTATTCTTGCACGGACACCATTAAATTATGCTAATTACCTCATTTGCTGGTGAAAACCATGCAAATGAGGTGAATTAGTGATTCAGTAAGCAGGCAGGCATCTGTGCAAGAACAGTGTGAGGTGCAGAAATGTATTCGGTTACTAACCAAGTACATTTCTGCAAAAATCAAAATGGAGGCATGACAGCTCAAAGTAAAGCATGTATTATAATCATTAGCCATGCCAATGGCCAAAAATATGGCCATTGGCATGGGAAGAAGTTGCAAAATTATAAAAATCAAAATTTTTTTTGGCCGATTTTGGCCGTTTAAGCACAGGGCAGCGGCGCACAAATGGGATCGTGCCGAAAATAAAACAAAAATGTGAAAAGACAATTTTAAGTGAAATCTGCATTTTGCCATTATAATGTATGGCATGCAGAATCAAAACAATAACAGGTAGCACTGGATGCTAAGGAGGAAGGCTCTGGTGTAGTGGTGTAACCAGGGACTAAGGCAGTGCGGTATGCAAATAAGCAAATTTTACTGAATCACTAAATGCGAGACCATTCTCTGGCTGCACCTAACCATGTAGGAGCTATAAGGCAGTGGTGTAAGCAGGAGAAGCAGCTGACATAAAAAGGGTATGTGTCATGCATGGTGTAAGCAGATTGGAGCTCCATGGCTCCCAGTTGAGCTTAGTTAAGCACAGCTAAGCAAGGGGGTATGTCTGAGGCTGTATTGACTTATTCCATGAAATGAAGAGCATGTTCTCATAGGTTCATAGGTTCATAGGTAGGTACTAGGCTATTGGCCCAAGGGCCTACGTAAGCCTAGCCAACAAGGTTCCTTGGCTTATGCCACCCAAGAAAGTTATTTTCCTGTGCCATTGCCGAGCAGAGACACAGAAGTGATCCCTGGGGTGTATTTCCTATTTCCCATCCACTCATCAAGATTTTTCTTGAAGAGTGCTAATGAAGCACTTTGCTTGACATAGATGGGTAGCCTGTTCCAGAGTATGGGAAGTCTCTGGGACAGGAATCTATCCCTCCAGCATGTCCTGTTTATTGTGGTGACATGGTTTAGGTCCCTAGAGCGTGTAGCTCGGAGGGATTGGGATTTCTTTAGGTGTAGCATGTCCAACAGTTCTGGGTTTGATATAGCTTTATAAGTTAGGCAGAGATCACCTCGGAGTAGGCGATATGCTATGGAGTAAAGCTGGAGTTTTTTGAGGTGGTCAGTGTAGGGCATTTGTTTGAGGCCAGTAATCCTCTTTGTGAGGTACTTCTGTGGCCTTTCCAGCTGCAGCAGATGTCTTGTGAGGTACATTCCAAAAGGGGCATTGTACTCTATAATGGGTCTAATGAGTGTTGAGTAGAAGGGAACAATGACCTCTTTTTTCCTGGATGAGAACCCTTTTATGATGAGGTGTGCCACGTAGAAGGATTTCCTAATTACTGTGGTGATGTGACTATCAAAGGAGAGACTACTGTCCACCTGGGTCCCAAGGTTTCTTATCACACATTCGGTGTTAAGTAAATTGCTGCCTATGTGGTAGTTCATGGGTACAGAGTTTTTACCAAAGGGGATGACACTGCACTTTTTGGCATTGAGATTGAGCACATGGCTCTGACACCAGGCATCTGTCTCAGCGAGGCCCTTCTGTAGGATGTCCACATCATTTGGGGACTTGACTATGGCTCCTAGTTTGCAGTCATCTGTGAACTTCATTAGCCAGTGGCCTTCTGTGTTAGCCTGTACTTCAGAGAAGTGGATACCAAACAGGAGAGGTCCCAAGACGGAACCCTGTGTTACTCCACTTGTCACTGCTTTGAAGTCAGATTTGGAGTATGCAACTTTTACAGTGTGGGTTTTGTCAGTAAGCCAGTTAGAAACCCATCTTGTGACATAGGGATTTATACCTAGTTTAGTGAGTTTAGCTATAATTCCAGAATGGGGGATGGTGTTGAAAGCCTTGGTGAGGTCAAGATAGGCTGTGTGAACCACCTTATCCTCATCTACAGCTTTGCTGGACTGCCTCAAAGAAGTCGATCAGGTTCAGGAGGCATGATCTGCCTTTCACAAACCCAAACTGGGTGGGTTCCAGAGTTTGGAGGTTACCAATGTCTTTGTTTAGGAGTTCCATGATGATACGTTCCATGGCCTTGCAGACCAGGTTCGTCAGGCTAATAGGTCGATAGTTCCCGGGATCAGTGGTGGCTCTCCCTTTGTGGAGTGGGATAACTGTTGCTGTGCGCCATTCAGTGGGCACAAAGCCTGATGCAAGGCTATTATTGAACATGGTGCTTAAGTGGGGAGCCAGTTCGTTCTGAAGTTTGTGTAAAACGCAGCCTGGTATGTTGTCCAGTCCCATGGATGCTGTGTTTTTGGCTTTAGAGAGTGCTGCTTTTACCTGCGTAGTTGTGATTACAGGGGCTCTGCATTCTTCCTGTATAGATATGGGCCCTTTAGGGTGTGAGGGGGGTAAAGTTAGCACTGAACCTATCTGCCAGGATATTGGCAATATCAGTTGGTTCTGTAATTGTCGTGCCATTGTGCTGTAACTCAGAACAGATCTGGGTGTTGCCATTGAGATTCTTGACATAGCTATAGAATGCTTTGTGGTTGTCCTTAGAATTAGTGGTGATTTTGTTTTTATAGCTAGCTTTGGAGGATCTTATAAGGGATCTCAGCTTCTTTATGAGGCTGACCAGGGAGCTCCTCCACTCATGGGATTTTACTCTCTTTTGCAACAGTTTCTTCCTTCTGTTGTACAGTTTGTTTATGGCAGGGGACCACAAGATTGGCTTCCTTTTTTTGGAGGATAGCATCTTGGCTTTGTTTGGGATAACACGATCTATGCACTTGTGTAAGTGCTTATAGAGTGCATTTGTGTAGGATTCAGCAGTTGTAACTGTATTGTCCATCTGCATGGGTGTCATGAAGTTGGCTTTGCAGAAAACTTTTACCATGGTTTCTTTAATGGGGGGGGGGGGCTGGATGTGGATATCAAGGGTGATTAGCTTATGGTCAGATTGGACCGACGAGGAGTTGACTTCAGGTGTGGAACACCAGTCACTCATGTTGGTAATGACTAGGTCTAGGATATTGTTGCCCCTGGTGGGGGTGTGGATAAGTTGATCCAGGGCACTGGAGTTTATGAATTCCAGAAAGCATTGAATTAAGGAGTTGGTACACGAGTAGTTTTCCAGTTAATGGTGGGATAGTTGAAGTCGCCCATTATTACGGTGTTTGGTTGAACCCTAATATTTTCCAGTACATCAAGAAAAGAGGAGTGGGAATCCTGGGGCATGGTGGGGGATCTGTAGCAAGCTACAATTTGGATTCCAGTTTTGCCCAGAGTTAGTTGCACTTGGATAACCTTGGATGCATTATGCTGAGCAACTAGCCTGGAGGTGTGGATATTCTTAATGAATATGGACACACCTCCACCTTTGGTGTTTTGGTCCAGGTTACATGGCCAAAAAGTGTGGTATGGGTTATAGCCTGGTAGTGCAGGGGTGCTCTCTGGAGCCTTGAACAAGGCCTCAGTCACTGTACAGATATCGATGTTCTGCATTTTAGGGAGTGCCTCGAATGAGTGCATTTTGAGATTTAGACTTCTAGTATTGAGTAGCATTACCCTCAGTTTTTGCTTGTCTGTTCCTGTTACGGTGGTGAATTTGTTATTTGAACCTTGCCTAAAAAGGGTACTATAGGGGCAGCAAGAGCCTTAGCCAGTATCTGGAATCCCAGGGGTGACATGCGCAGGCAATCTGTGGCAAAGCATCATGGTCTGTCGACCATGTCATCCCAAGCAGACAGATACTGGATCCCCTTAGAATGACACCAGAAGCTTAGCCAATTGTTGAAGTCAATCATTTTGTCCTTGTACTGCGGTATCATTCTGGGTGATGGCAGAATGCTACTCAGGGCTAGGGTCATGCCTGCCTGGGCTACAAGATCGGAGAGCTCTTCCATGTCTCTTTTCATGTAGTCCAGGGTAGTACGTCTCAGATCATTCACACCAACATGGACAATGACAGAGTCATATTTGTACTTGTTGTGGAGTGACTTGAGTGCGTGTGTTATGTGGCGGATCCTGACACTCGACAGGCAGCTGACAGTAACCTTCTCCTTGTTTAGCCTGGTGAGTGGGACATCAGTGTGCCTGACTATAGAGTCACCTATGGCTAGTGTGTTGGGTACGTTGTTTTGCCTTATTGACTGTGGTTGAGTGGCACACTGAGTCTGTGGGCTATGTGTCATTTGGGTTGTGTTAGGGGATGGAGGTTGCTTGCAGTTCTGCTTTGGAGGTCTCTGTTGCTTAGAAAGATTATTATTGAGAGCCTCCGCGAATGTTTTTGTGTGGATTTTGGTGGTGTAGATTTAGTAAGACTATGTGATGAGTGTGGTGCAAATGTTTACCTTCTCCTCATGACTGTCAGGTTCAGTCTTGGTTGGAGAGAGCTTTACCTCCAGTTTGGCTAGATAAGTGCATCTCTCACAGGTTGTAGTGTTGGGTGGTAGGAGGAGAGGGTTGTCTGTGTACATGAGGCAATTTCTACATTGCCTCAAGATGCCCAGATTCATCAGATAGACAGGAGAGAACACTGGGAGCTGACCCTTGGACATGCTTGAATACAAAAATATTATCCTCTAGATAACTGAGGAAAGTGAATACAAGAGCTGTTTTTCTCTAAGCAAGTGAGAAAAGTAAGTACAAAAAACTGTTTTCCTCTAGGTAATGAGGAAGGTTGAGTGCTATAGTAATTAGTAGCTTATTTAGTGCTTAACAAGTTCTGAACAAGTGCTGAGCACGATAAAGCAAATTTAAGAGCTAAAACTAAGAATCTGTATCTGCACTAGATGAGTTACAGGACAGAAACAAGTGCAAATGCAGGCTTTCAAATCAGAAAGTTGAGAGAGATGGAAGAGATTGCCTAAATGGCCAATAACTACAATTTCTGGGCCAGAACCACTACTTATGTGGTAGACAGGTTACCTAGTGCTTACCACTCCCACTGATAAGCTAGAAGGCTTCCCTCTAACACAGAAAGGCTTGAGGGGCTCAGAAGCTTACATACAGTCCTGGATACAGCAAATCTGTATCTGGAACACTAGTTACAGAAAAGGTAGGAAACATATTCTTGGCCCTCCCTCATCCAGGGAGGGCCATTTCTGCTGTAAAGTGTTTACTTTAGCTAAACACATTTACACAGCATGCACCGGGTCTAAAACAAAACAAACAAAAAACCCCCCAGAAATAGCAGAACTGTTTACATTTGAGAAGCGGGTTTGAGTGGCACACCTCGGGGCTTAAAAGGGGCAGAAATGGGAAGGGAGAAAAAAGGGAAATAGCAGAATAAAAGCATTCAAGTACAAATAACATAGCTGACAGGTGGAATGCATCATAGTTAAACAATCATACAGGCAGCATCTGCAGCACAACAGTATAAACTTTGCAAACACGTTTCAGTCTGTTTTTTCCCACAAACTCTGCAACATTGCTGTACACATGTGGGGGAATTTTAACCCACAAACTGTTAGGGGCTGCTGTTGCTTTGATACATCAGTATGTGCGAGAGGCTAAGGGTGGTGAGGAGGATAATGCTGACAACCTCCCCAGACTGAGGAGGAGAAGATGAGTGTTCAGACCCAGAATAACCTACCAGGGGCTACATGATCTAGAGATAGTAGAGCGTGACAGGGTGGACAGGGACATACTTCAGCAACTCATTGAGATGCGCTGGGCTCACCCAGACCCAGAGCCAACAGAGGGAAACCCATCCCAGTGGATACCAAGGTATGTGTAGCCTTAAGAATACTAGCAACAGGTAAGTTCTAAAGACCTACTGGGGACATCATGGGGGTCTCACCGGCATCTGCATCTAGGGTACTCCACCATGCGACCACTTGCCAGTGAGCACATTTACTTCCCCAGCACCCATGAGGAGAGGACCAGCAACATGCACCTCTTCCACCATGTAGCAGAGTACCTGGACGTCCTGGGTGCCATAGACTGCATGCACATCCACATCAAAGCACCACCCGTTAAGCATGGTAGGGTCTACCTAAACTCCAAGAGCTTCCACTCCATCAACTGCCAGGTCATGTGCAATGCCCAGGCCAGAATGTGTGTGCTGGCAGCTCTGGAAGCTATCACGACTCCCACATCTGGCATTCTTCACAGCTGTATGATGGATTTGCCAGGGGGGACATCCTGTATGGGCATCTAGTGGGGGATGCTGGCCATGCACTGGAGCCGTGGATGATGACACCCAATCCCATCAGAAAAGCTCACACACACCCACTCAAGAATGCTATAATGAGGCACACGCACAAACCAGGATCATTATAGAGCATGTTTTTGGGATGCTCAAGTCATGGTTCCACTGCCTTGACATATCTGGTGGAGCTTTGCAGTACTCTCCAGCCACATGTGCACACATGTTCATAGTATGTGCCATGCTAAACAATATGATCCTGCGGAAACAGCTGCAGCAGAAACAGCATGGGGAAGGGCTACACAACCCCCCCACCATTGCCAAGGTCCCCATAGACACAGAGGGACTCAGAGGAGGAACCCTCTAAGCCAGCTCCTGTAGGCAGATGAAGGCATGCTTAGTATGCCCTGGCCTTGGCAAAGAGGCAATGCATAGCACACACTCTGACATTGAAGGGACCCAGGAACTGACACCTCTCTCCAACTAGCACACACAGTAAAATGGATGACACACACATCGCACTACCTGTAACTTACCATGTATAGACAGTGTACCGTGTGCATCTGACATAGGCAGCCCTCAAGCACCATCCTCACAACTGCTGCAGGCACAAAATAAGTCAGTCTTCTTAACTATAAATTAATGCATTAGTATGTCCTGGTAGCATAGCTATGGGGTGGCCAACTGGAATAGCAGCAGACAACTGACAGTTATGTGTGACACTAGGAAATGTTTACCCAATACTGGCCTCCCCACACTATGCAGTTGTACCCAAGGTGACAAATACCACTGCAGTATATGTAGGAGGCCAACTAACTGGAGGGGTCATACTTCACAGGCATGGATGTCAGTCTGGGGGTCCCATACTCACCCGCCAGCCTCACCCAGCAAGTCAGCTGTAGAAAACCATAAATAAATGTCTGCCAAAGGCCCACAAATGGTGACAATGATGAAATACCCCCCTACAGACGTACACAGTGATAGCACAGCAGGTCTTGCAGTTGCAGTAAGGCTCTGAAGGGTAAGAAGTCTGAAACTGAAATGTATGCCATTACAATCTGACTTGTGGTTTTTAGTGATATGCCTCTAATCTCCAAGACATGGTACAATACTATGCTAAATGGAACCAAAATGTAAAGCAAATATCAGCACAGTCTGTGCAAATGTGTACAGTTGTTAGGTGTGCCCCCCCACACCCATATTCCCATAGAAATGCAGTAACATGTATGTTTGCAGGGAAACAGCAGCAGAGCACACACTGGCAGGGCTGTCCCAATCAACATGATAACTTGTTGCATGTCCACAATATGCAGGGGTTAATGAGCTATGTATATGTGTGGTTAATACTGTCAGGATGTGGCCAGCACTTAATCCCGGCTGTCATGTTGTAGTGGCCTACCTACAGTGCTGTCTTTGACAGGGTCATGTTCTGAGAACTGCAGTGCCAACTGTTATGCATGTCAGCTACACCTATGGTAGGAGATGTACACACTATCCAGATGTCAATATCTGTTAATGCAGGAAGGCTGTACAGGTCATGGACAGGGGGCCACACATATGGACAGTACACAGCTTGGAGTAACCTACACAGTGCCTACCATACCTCTTAACTGTATAGACCTATTGCAGAATGTCCAGAGGTTTGCATAAGAAAGAATTGTGGTCTGTATAACATGAAATAGTGGTTGTCTTGCAATTCAATGGCAAATCACGCAAGACTAAGGACAGAAAATAATGACAGATTGTACTGTCAGACTGCATATGCTATAGAAACATGCATGGTAATGCAAAACCTGTTACTGAATCACCTTTCTAGGTTTGTAAGGCCAATACTTAAAAATGTTCCCTATATTTAAGCCTCTGTCCCCCAATCACTTATGGTTTTGTTCAGATGTCTGGCTCTCAGAACTTGAGAGGTATGGTGCCTAGTAGGACAGCAGGTATCTGAAGGTCAGTGGACTGCCAGTGTATAAAAGGCTGCCAGCTTTCTGTGTCAGCACTCACAACATGTCACTGGCCAACAGCCATACCCCTGGAATGACACAGGTTGTCACAGAAGGAGCACAAGTATGCCTTGTATATCTGTTCTGCATGTCCTAACATTGCATTTGCCTGCCAACTATTTGCAAAACAAGAAAGGGTCATGTCAAAACAGCAAGGGCAGACAGTGGTGAAGCAGACTTCAAGCCCATAAGAGCAAGTGAGCAATTACCAAACCGGTCTTCCAACTGTCTATATTTGGCAGAACATTATTAACACCCTTTCCCCATGTGTGGGCCTTTGTCAGACTGTCATATTTGGACCTGAGCAGATGTCAGTTTGTGATGGTATGACAGCTAGGCCCACATGTAGCCTCATAATAACATATAGCAACACAAACTGTCTAAGGACCACAGCAAATGGAGTGGTTCAATGATGGGCAACCTGCTCAATAGGTACACTCAGAGGTGTGAAGTCCACAACCCTGTATGCGATGTAACGGCATGTACCCTACCCACATCAGAATTACAAATGCATAACAACAGCCACTGTGGCCAAATCCTGTGACTGGACTACAGAAGGAGAAAGAGACACACATAAGGGGAAGGGGAACCACTGGCCAGACAAATGGATAATGTGCACACCAGAACATATTGTGCAGTAACATGGGTGCCATGCAGTGTAAGGAGTCAGTAAACATCACCTGCAAATACACAACACACACCCATGTAAGTGGACATCTGCAACA